>NC_142073.1:6592963-6820463 GCF_059756535.1 Pantherophis guttatus | reverse complement strand
AAGCAAAGCATCTCCTAATAACTTTGAGAAGGTCTAGGAAAGTTATGCAGAGGCTCTATGTTGGATGGAAAAGCAGAACCCAACCCTTTTGGAGTCTGGAAATACCCAACCAGCTCAAGTCTTGCCTAGGGAACCCTCCAGATTTGCCTTGCAAAGACTAACTTCCCGAAGGTTTAAAGAGGAAAAAGCGCAGAACAAGTCCCAAGACTTTTGGGATGAGTTTTGGCAACCGAAGAGGTAGGGAGAAAGAAAAATTCCAGCAAAACAAGCCAGCCCAGAGGAGAAATAAAAGCCAAGACTGACTCAGAAGAGCCAGGAGACAGAATGACTAAAGAAAGCAGAAAGACATGCTTGGTCAAACAAGACTTAACTGAAACAACCAGCCTTCTTATAGTCCTTCTGGCCCAACAAGATCCATTGATGGATGGAGTCAACTCCAGGGATGATCCATTGATAGTAGAGTCAAGTCCAGAGATGATCCACTGATGGGTAGAGTCAAGTCCAGAGATGATCCACTGATCGGTAGAGTCAAGTCCAGAGATGATCCATTGATAGTAGAATCAAGTCGAGAGATGATCCATTGATTGGTAGAGTCAAGTTGAGAGATGATCCATTGATAGTAGAGTCAAGTTGAGAGATGATCCATTGATAGTAGAGTCAAATCCAGAGATGATCCATTAATGGGTAGAGTCCAGTCCAGAGATGATCCATTGATTGGTAGAGATGATACCAACTCCAGAGATGATCCATTGACAAGTAGAGTCAACTCCAGAGATGATCCACTGATGGGTAGAGTCAACTCCAGAGCTCAAAGGTATCTTCCATCAACCCTCACCTTGACTTGTATATTATCCTTAGCTTTGTCAAGGATCTTCTAAACTCCAGGCTTCTAACCTCTTATCCCTAGCTATTATTTATATATTTTGGACTCAGTTTGGGTAACAGTGATTGCCAAGGAGGAGTTCAAGAATTCTTGGAACATTGTGTTTTGTCAAATGTCAGGATGTTTTTTTTTCTCCTGCTACACAAATTTAGATCTGTCCCTCTGCCACTGTTTAAGCGGTGCATCCGTTGTCAAAACAGGCATTCTGGGGGAAGAGGGGAAATGTGAGTATCTTTAAACAAGTTTTGCAGTGGTCCTTTTCCTATTGTCCTGTAAAGAATTTCTGTTAAGAGAAAATTGGTTCTCATTTTATTTTAACTCCATTGGCAGATCTTGGAATCAACCTAAAAGCAAAAGAAGAAGAGAAGATCAAAGGGTGGGTTTTTTTTGTTAACAATCAAACATTTGAAACATTTAAATTGTGATAATTTTACAGGAAAAGGAAACCAAGCATTTGTTTCTTTTCAAAAGGCATTCCAGATGCTTTTGAAGAACGCATATCAAAGTGGCTTATATAGAAACAGGCAGTAGGAGTACATACAAAAGAGAGGTTACAAAGGAAGGAAAAAACTGCAGGTGATCCGTGATATAACTTATTTCAAAGTTCCTAGCTGGGCACATGTAGCCTTTTCATGACTGAGCATTGCTATACAAGAATCCATGTCAGACTCATCTATAATTCATTCGTCCATCTTCCTTTCCACCCATTGTCCTTACCGGACCTGACTTCCAAACGCCCTCAGCATGGCAATAGCCTTTCTGTCCCATAGAATTTATTTGCATTGTATCACTTGGGAGTTCGGTAGATCGACTAAGATTCCCTGTTTTCTTCATTCGTGAAGTTGCGGGGATAGAGGCCATCAGCAAATGTGCAGGATCCCAATCCAAGCAGTGTCTGATTTTCATTCGCCAAACCCAGGCGATGCGTCACAACCAGGAATGGTTTCTACTTATCTTTACTACTGGTTTGCAACGGGATCGTGTGCGCACGTGCTTGCTTTGCTTGCTCACGCACCTTGCTTCTGTACATGCGCAGAAGCTTTTGCGCATGTGCAGATTGCCATGTCAGCCCCCATCGCTGCTGGGCTGCCATTCCAGAGAGGAGGGGGACTAGCCGACCATGCCGCCTTGCTTCCTGGAATCGAAACAATCACAATAACGCCACCTGCTTCTCCACCAGATGCTCCCCACCATTTCCGGGGTGTTCTGTGTCTTCCAGCACCATCAAACAAGCTGCTGCCCCTCAGCTGAGAGGCGGATGAAACTGCGCCTGTGCAAAAGCCGATTCTACCATCTTAGCCAGCGTTAATGAGGGTTTCTCGGGGCTGACAGCCCTGGATTAAATTGCGATCCATGCCTGGATGTCGGGGAGCGGCTGGAACACACCAATCAACGCTGGGGTATGGGGTGGAGTTAGAGGGTGGAGCAGATGGGCGGGGTGCACAGAGGATAAAAACGGTGATGGGAGCACACTAGGGTTAGAGCTGACAATATTTCACAGAAACGCTGGGGGATTGTTGGAACGTGCCGAATCTAGGAAGATAAACCTTTATTACAACGCCATCTTGTGGTCTGGTGTTTTTTCTTCCACATCCTGACTCGGAACCTGACACGCCAATGACAACATCCAGGGCGGTGGGCGGGGCCTCCTGCCGGTTTTACTACTGGTTCTTGAGAACCGGTCTGAACCGGGGGCAACCCACCACTGGCCACAACCATAGCTTAAGTAGCGTGATGGGACAATCATGAGCATGCGGTTAGAACATAGACTAACAGAGTTGGAAGAGAGCTTGGAGATCTTCTAGTCTAGTGATGGCTAACCTTTTTGATGCCGAGTGCCCAGAGCGTGTGTGTGCAAATGCACGTGCGTGTGCCGGAACCCCCAAAATGCAATGTGAGCCCCACCCCACATGTGCCCCACCCCCCTGCTCATGCGAGTATGCATCCCTACATGTGCGCCCCTTCACAAGTGGGGTAGAGACCCGAAGACCAGCTGGCCAGCGGGAGGTGCACACACATGGAGGTTGGGCTGGGGTGACGGCTGGCATGCCCAGAGAGAGGGCTATGTATGCCACTTGTGGCACGTGTGCCATAAATTTGCCATCACGGTTCTAGTCCAATCCCCTGCTTGAACAGGTGTCCCTGTAGTATTTCAGACAAATGGTTGTCTAGTGTCTTTTTGAAAGTGTCCAGTGATGGAGCACCCACAACTTCTGAAGGCAAGCTATTCCATTGGTTGATTGCTCTAACCGTCAGGAATTTCCTCTTTCATTCTAGGTTGCTTCTCTCCTTGTGTTGTGGCCCGCCAGCGGTCTGCACGGATCGTGGCTGATCCTAACGAGGAGGAGGCTGGTGTGGTGTCGCGCCAGCAGCCTGCGCAGCCGGCGCTCGCATTGGACAGCGAGGAGGCCAAAGAGGATGTGATGCCAGAGGCAGAGACTCAGCCAGGGTCTTCAGAACCTCCAGAGGCTCCTTCCAGTGGAGAGAGCAAAGTGGAGGAGACTCTCCTCAATGCTCAGGCACACAGGGCTGCCAAAAGGCAGGAGTGGCTACTCAGGAGGAGGAGTAAGGTTTGAGGATAATTGGCCGCTCCCTTAGCCTATTTAAGTCGCATGCAGCTAGTGCTTTCTTGCTGGAAACAACTCGTATTTATTATCAGAGTATTTTGGTTTATCGTATCTTGTTTTCTGGGCTGGTTGCCAACCTTTGCCGGTCTTGTTTATCCTTGCTACTTAATAAATTTGATAAGGACCGTTGGTGTGTGGCAATATCCTCAGGAATCTGGAGCTGGGTCAGAACACCTTGATTAGTTTCCATCCATTGTTTCTTATCTTGCCTTTGGGTGCTTTGGAAAATAGTTTGACCCCCTCATCTTTGTAGGAGCCCCTATATTTTTTTGTGTAGTAATCCTCTCTGTTTGTACTTCTTCATAATTAGTATTTTGAGAAATGCCAGCATCTGTAACCTTATTCTTCTTCTTTGTTCCATGGGTATTTCTAGACTATTTCAGGTTCTGTCACCGACTGGTATTTTGATAATGCCATTTTAATTACGGTTAACTTTTTTTGAAGTGGAAAAGACATTACAGAACATCTCATCCTTGATCATACGCACGCCTAGCAACTATAACATTCTTCAATGTTAGTTGAGTTGTTTTTATTGAGATGGGCCACGTGTGACTCTAAGACAGTTCTTGAGATGTAGTCCTCTAATTCTCATCAATCTTAGCCAGTAGGGATCAGCCACGGGAGCTGCAGCCCAACAATATTGGAAAGGCCATGTGATGCCCAGAACTTCAATGAAAATGTTCTCCAACCTTTTAATTCAATCCGTGCCCTTACAATTTCTGTTTGCTATTTTCAGTCCGTTTGTCAAGGCTGAATTTGATTGGGGCGTGGGACTGTTTGTATCCTTGGGCATTCTGACATGTGTTCAGCTTGACACAATCAAATCAAATCAATGGGTGCATTACTTGGAGCCTGACACCGATCTTTTGAAGTAGCAGAAAGGATTGGACTAAGATATACTTGGAAAAATTGGGATATTACTCATGATTTGAACATTTTATCAGCCCATTCTTTAAACTTACACCAACTCCATTAAGATTTGCTCATTTATTCATTGGGTTTTGAGGATTCATTTCTTTCATCCTACCCATCCTGGTGAACAAACATTCCTCCAAAATAACCTAGTCCAAAAGGTAATTTTCCTGCATAAACTTTACAGGCAAATAAGAGATACGAGTTTGATTCTTGGAGCAAGAAGCCCCAAACAGACTATCTTTTAGATGTTTAACAGATATTTTGCAAGTGCACAAGGCATCGCTACCCACATGTGATAGATCTCGCAGTTTCATAAAAAAAGCAACAAAGGTATCTGGTTGGCGTGGGAGAGCAAAGCTCTTTGTTCACAATCAATTGTCAATTCATGCAAGCATAGACAATTACCTTGTCTGAAGAAACTAGCAAACGTTTGCTGAGGTGGTTGTTCAAACAGTTCAAGTAGAGAGGCAATATTGCTATCTAGCTGCTAGAGGGGGAAGTCTTTAAAACGTAGTCTAGCAAGAATTATAGAGGCAAAGCTGAAATATAAAATGGTAATATCTGTTTCAAAGGAATTACGGTGCTCTATGATGGAATGATCTAGCCAGGCTCTTGCATACAAAATCTAATTAATTCCATATTCTCTCTCTCTCTCTCTCTCTCTCTCCCTCTCTCTTCCCCTCCCTCTGTCTCCCTCTGTCTCTCTCTCTGTCTCTCTCTGTCTCTCTCTGTCTCTGTCTCTCTCTCTCCCTCTCTCTCTCCCTCCCTCTCTCCCTCCCTCCCTCTGTCTCTTTCTCTATCTCTTTCTCTGTTTCTGTCTCTGTCTCTGTCTCTGTCTCTGTCTCTGTCTCTGTCTCTGTCTCTGTCTCTCTCTCTCTCTGTCTCTTTCTGTCTCTCTGTCTCTGTCTCTGTCTCTGTCTCTGTCTCTCTCTGTCTCTGTCTCTCTCTGTCTCTCTCTGTCTCTGTCTCTGTCTCTCTCTGTCTCTGTCTCTCTCTGTCTCTCTCTGTCTCTGTCTCTCTCTGTCTCTCCCTCTGTCTCTCCCTCCCTCTCTCCCTCCCTCCCTCTGTCTCTGTCTCTGTTTCTCTCTCTCTCTCTCTGTTTCTCTTTCTCTCTCTTTCTCTCTCTCTCTCTCCCTCCCTCCCTCCCTCCCTCTCTCTTCCCCTCCCCTCTCTGTGTGTAGGTTAATATAGTGTTGGGAATAACACAACTAATATTAAAAAAATGGGAGGGTCAAACCTGTTCACAAGGCAATACTGATGCAGCCAACTAGCAATCCTTAGTGACAGGATTCACAGGGAAGAATCCTTACCCCTAAGTCCCTCTTCCTATCATCTGCCGGTCTGATTGTGAAGAAGAGAAACCAGCAGCTGTTGGGAAGTCCCAAGAGGTTCATATAGTGGATTCTTCATTTGGATAATAATGCCGGTTAAAAAATAAATAATCTCACTGATCTTTGTTTGCATTTGACATATGTGGTTGTGGGTGACGAAGGTGGGCCATTTACTATCCTAGCACATAGGTGTTCCCCCCCCAAAAAAACCAGGTGAGTGATGACTTTTCTGGGTTGGGGTAGACTTCCTCCTTTATCTGTAATCTCAGAAAACATTGCCTGTCATGGAGGTATAGATTGACAGAGCTGTGCTGTATGAAAGAAGTAATAAATACAGACCCTCTGGTAAAATGTGGTTCTTATTAAAGTACACGTAGAGAGCTCCGATCTGGACTTACCAGATCCCTTGATGGGGTGTCTTGAACCTATAAGGCTTTAATTACTACCCTTACTCTTTCAGCTCTCCAAGGATACCGATGTCAGGGTTCCAAGTAACAGACCCAATGCAATCAAACCTCTGAGGCCTAGGTGTTCCTCAAAGTACAGATTTATTAGGCATGTCATATTGGCACATCTGGCGAAAACCCGACTCTGAAGGTTCCCTCAGTTTTCCTCACCCAAATTTTAAGTCAAAGTTCTTTCTCCTCCCCCAGTTCACATGTCCATCACAGGGTCCAATCCGGTCAGAGACCCAAATATAGTTGGTTTCAGTCCGCGCCTCCCTAGCACCTGGTGAGAATGTCCTTGGTTCCCAGGAGAAAGAACTTTATTTTGGCTACAAGCAGGGGTGGGATTCAGCCGGTTCAGACCAGTTCGGGAGAACCGGATGTTAATTTTAATCCAGTTCGCCGAACCGGTTGTTCCAAGGACTGGCTGAACCTGCCCACTCCGCCCCTCCCCTTCCAAGAATCTCCATGCGGCCCGTTTTGGATGCCAGGTAAGTGCAGGGCACGCAAAGAGGCTCTGGGACGGTGAAAAATGGGCCTACTGGAAGTCTGGAAATGGGCCTGTTTCCAGCTTCCAGAGGGCCTCCTGTGCCTGGGGGAGGCTGTTTTCGCTTTCCTAGAGGCTCCAGGAAAGCCTCCGGAGCCTGGGGAGGGTGAAAAACAGGCCTACCAGAAGTACTGAAGTCCAGAAACGGGCCCATTTCCGGTCTCCAAAGGGCACACGAAGCAAACTGGTTGTTACAAATGGTGAATCCCACTCCTGGCTACAAGTCCCCAGTTATCTCTATTCCCCCCTCCTGTTCCCACAGCGTAGATGTGGCAGCCTTGAAGATGTCCCAGAAATGGCTTCAGGGTTGACAACTGGGTTGCAATGATTGCTGTTTCTCTGTCTACTATAATTCTGTTCCCAGATGCATGACACACTTATAGCAGATCAGTGAAAGGCCCAACAACTACATGTGCATAGCTGGTTGATACTTTTAACCTTGGTGGGACCTTCTTTGTCCTTCATGACAGCTTCATTAGGTAGACTAGACCGTGACGTCAACACCACAGGAAGGCTAAAACTACTTTTTATTGAGATTGGCTCTAATAACAGGAACTTGCAAGTTTGATCATGATGTTCCTCTTCAGAGGTGGGCTTTAAAATTTTTAGCAAAGGGTTCTTTGCCTGGTTTCTGGGTGGGCGTGGCCAATGTGGGCATGGCCTAGCCAGCCTCCTGCATCACAGTTGGGGGGGGGGTTTGCCCTTCCCAGGCTTTGGAGCCTTTCTTTGAGCCTCCGGGAGGATGAAAATGGCTCTGGAGGCCCTCTGGAGTTCTTCCCAAACTTCCGGTAGGCCCGTTTTTCACCCTCCCTGAGCCTCTGCACTTACCTGCATCCAAAATGGGCCGCGTGGGGACTCCTGGGAGGGATGGGGCAGGTTGGGCGGGGCCAGCCAGGAGTGGGATTTCAGGGTTCTCCTAACTGCATAGTGTTAGATCGGCGCCAGAAAGAAATGCTACTCAGCTCTGGTCCGTTCAGCACTTTATTAGAATGGTAAAACAGACTGCCGGCAGTGTCTCCCGAGCCTCCTTATATTCTGCTCGGGTCAGCCAGCTGGCCAATGACAGTTGTTCAAACTTCCCGCCGGTGGAAGTAACCAATCCCCCGGCGGATGTCCTTATAAGGACATAACACATAGAATCTTAGCTAGAGGTTCTCCCGAACCACTGCGAACCCCCAGCAGCCGACCCCTGTACCGTCTCCTTCTCAGTTTGGTTTACTGAGTTAGAGAGGTGTCGGTCTGAGATGCTTCCGAATGTCATCTGCACATTTTGCACTTAAAAAATGCTTTATCCAAAGCAGGGCTGTGCCTAGTTCATGATTGATTGAACGCAGTGATTCTTTAAAGCAACCACATCTTTTCTCAAACTTCTGCACAAGCTCAGCATAAGATGTAGCTGCTTTAATGAGTCGATGCCATGATGAATATTTAAAGCAACTTATTTAATGTGATTGATTAAAGGAGTGGTTTCTTTCTTCTTCTTCTTCAAGTTTTACAGATTTAAAGGGGTGAAACACCTGTTCCAAGTCACCTCCAAACATGCAGAGTCTAATAAGAAGAAACTTGCTAGATCAAGTCAAAGGCCAATTTACTCCAGCTTTACCCGCATTGTGATATTAAGCAGAACAATTCCATGTATCTCCTAATGACTCATTAGTCTTTCTACTACAAGCCTAGTCTATCATGACTTCTGTTTTTAATAAGCAACAAATTACCAGGATTATGATTATTATGAATACAAGTTGCTCTAGAAACACCATGCTTCATTTTGTGCAGACACATTTGTCTGCGTTATCCGAACAAATAATACTATTAATTTACCTTGCTTTGACTGCAGTGGGGAAGGCGAGAACTTTAAAGTGGGGTGGGGAGGAAGACTTCATTAATTGCAATTGGACTACAACAGCTGCAGCATGACAAAAGTGAGTCACTGAAGTGACAGAGGGAATTGAAGTGAAAGTTGAAATGAATGGGATAATTACGGAGTGATGATTCCTAAGGTTGGGTGGCTGATAGGCATAGAAATATTTCCTACTTTCCCAAAGACTTTGTGATCATATCTTTATTCGTATCTGTCCAAGAAGAAGTTAAGTTCCTTCTTTTGGGGGCTGGTGGGCCCTAGAGTTTCAGATAGTAGAGGTGTGTGTGAAGACAGACAGAGCAGGCAAGCGAGAAAGAAAATACAAAGATTTCCTATGAAGAGTTGGTTCAAGACAGTGATGAAATCCAATTTTTTTTTACTACCTGATCTGTGGGCATGGCTTTGTGGGCGTGGCTTGGTGGGTGTGACAGGGGAAGGATATTGCAAAATCCCCATTCCCTCCCCACTCCAGGGGGAAAGGATACTGCAAAATCTCCATTCCCACCCCACTCCAGGGGGAAGGATACTCAAAATCCCCATTCTCTCCCCACTCCAGAGGAAGGATACTGCAAAATCTCCATTCCCACCCCACTCCTGGGGCCAGCCAGAGATGGTATTTGCCAGTTCTCTGAACTACTCAAAATTTCTGCTACCGGTTCTCCAGAACCTGTCAGAACCAGCTGGATTTCACCCCTGGTTCAAAGGTTACTCTTCATGCACACAAACAAAGGACACCAAATGTTTCTCTAGGAGCCATGGTTTATGCACAAACCTTTCAGATCAAAGTTCATTGCTGGGCTCCAATATCTTCTCAAAGTAAGGTCTGAGACAATCTTACTTTGCACGACCTTACTCATGCAGGACAGCAAGAGATGACGGATGGAGGGTCATCCATCCAAGCATGTTTTCCAGTTGCATCTAGGAGTATGCTAAATGAGAAGCAACACGCGAATCCAGAGCCTTTTATGAAGTCATTATTCCAGGGGTTAAATTCAGCAGGTTCTGACAGGTTCTGGAGAACCGGTAGCGGAAATTTTGAGTAGTTCAGAGAACCGTCAAATACCACCTCTGGCTGGCCCCGGAGTGGGGTGGGAATGGGGATTTTGCAATATCCTTTCCCCTGCCATGCCCATCAAGCCACACTCATCAACCCACACCACACCACACCCACCAAGCCATGCCCACAGAACCGGTAGTAAAAAAATTTGGATTTCACCACTGCATTGTTCTCCTTTTCACCCCTCCTCTACGTTTTTCTTTTGATAAAGGGCTAATCATTTCTAGAGAAAACCAGGTTTCTTTGCAGAGCTCGGACTATCTGACCTGATGCTAATTCTGCTGAAGGAGTTACGGAAAAGAGAAAGTGAGGAGGAGCAATTCAGTTGGTTTATTTATTTGTATCTTGCCTTTATTATAAAGCCTTGGTGGCACGGTGGTTAGAACGCGGTACTGCAGGCTAACTCTGCCCACTGCCAGGAGTTTGATCCTGACCGTCTCAAGGTTGACTCATCCTTCCACTCTTTTGAGGTCGGTAAAATAAGGACTTAGATTTTTGGGGACAAAAAGGCTGACTCTGTAAGCCGCTTAGATAGGGCTGTAAAGCACTATGAAGCGGTATATAAGTCTAAGTGCTATTGCTATTACAAACAACTCAAGATGGAAAACATATCCAACACACCTTCCTCCTTGTATTTTCTTGACAACAACAACTCTATAAAGTAAGCTGCACACACACACACACACACACACACACACACACACACACACACAGAGGGAGGGAGGGAGGGAGGGAGAGAGAGAGAGAGTAATTGGCTCAAGGTCACTCAACTGGCTTTCATGGTTAAGGCAGGACTAGATCTCCAGCTTTCTAGCCTTAACCACCAGGTTGCAGACAGAGAGGGGGGACCTCTCTGTCAACCAGCTTAGGGCCATGAAAATCTTCAGATGCCAAGAAAGCCACCAAGCTGTTCATATAATTTTAAGCAAAGTTGGAGGCAAGACACATCCTTGCCTCACTCTCTATGCAGAGAGGATTGTTAATTAAAGACCCTTGGGGCTCTCTCTAATCTGTAAAAAAAAGAAAGAAAAGGACTTAGATATAATTTCATTACAAAAAAGAAAAACCTGATCTTAGCTGAGGATTTCTTAGGGTGCTTCTTGAAAGAGAGTCAAAAGCTGCTTTTTAAGTCAACAAATCCATGAAAAGATTACGGTTGAATTCCTGGGAACATTTTCTTTTTTTTTTAGGAGATGGGGCAAGACCCTACAGTGATCCAATGCTGAGCAACCTGCTCTGAACTCAGAACCAATCCTGTAGTCATTACTTACCCCTGTGGCTCAGGTGCCTTCGGAACTGTGGGACATATTCTACTAGTTGCTGAGCGCTGGGTAGCATATAAATCTAATAAAGGAGAGCTGCAGAAGCTATTTTTATCCTTTAAGGAGCTCATGATATTGGAAAGTTTGAACTTCCTGAGTTGGAATGTGTTTTATCAGGCATGCTGTGTGTAAAGATACTGGCCTTAGTGTTTCATCCTATCCTATCCTATCCTATCCTATCCTATCCTATCCTATCCTATCCTACCCTACCCTACCCTACCCTACCCTATCCTATCCTATCCTATCCTATCCTATCCTCCTGTCCTGTCCTGTCCTGTCCTGTCCTGTCCTGTCCTACCCTACCCTACCCTACCCTACCCTACCCTACCTTACCCTACCCTACCCTATCCTATCCTATCCTATCCTATCCTATCATCCTGTCCTGTCCTGTCCTATCCTATCTCGTCCCCTCCCCTCCCCTCCCCTATCCTATCCTATCCTATCCTATTCTATCCTATCCTATCTCCTATTTGCTAAGGATGTACAAGGATGTACCTATGAAATTAAGGAGCTGTCAATTGTATAAAATGTCCCACATTGTCTTGAGTTTCTAACTTAGCATCATTATGTAGCCTTATTTTGTGTGTGTGTGTGTGTGTGGTGGTGGGTGGAGGTATCTGGACAAAATTAAAAGGGCAAGCAGCTTCCCAGGCCCGTTGCCCTCTCTTCTGCCACTCTTGTTCACCGGTCATGATTGCCAGGTATCAAAATCTGGCTGACGGAAATGCGTCTCCCGAAGTTTCACAAAAATTTACGCCCAGCCTTTTGCAGCTTCCCTTTGTCTCAGGAGCCTGTCTTAAAATTGCCTTCCACCTTGCTAATGAGGTCATTTTCTACATGATGAAATTTCCCCAGCATGATCACATCAACAGTGGCAAGATCCATGCTGCTCTATCACATTTCCTTAATGGTGCCCGTGCATGATTGGTAAGGCTATTATGCAATCATAAGTAATCGGGTTCCATAAATATATCATCAACAATGGCCCCAGGTGGAACATCAGGGGAATCACCTCCAATTGGCATGACAGGCGTAATGATCGTGGCAAAACAACAACAACATCCATGCACCACCACCTCAGGACTCGTGGTTTATGGGTTAGTTTTTAGTTCTGTCGTTTTTGGACTGTAGAGTCCGAGAACAAAAGGATCCTTGTCATATGATCAGATAAGTCAAAACTCTCTGAAAGGCCCGTTATTTTTCAAATGCCAACTAGCTGGCAATCCTGACAGTTGTCATCCTGACCCTTGTAAGCTTGAGGGTCGGTGGAGTTAAATCCTCAAACTGTGTACTCTTTGGCTGAGGTTAACCCCAACGGATGCATTTGTTCTCCCCACTGATTGCATATAACAGAATAACAGAATTGGGAGGGACTTTGGAGGCCTTCTAGTCCAACCCCCTGCTCAAATGGTTCTCCAATCTCTTCTTAAAAACCTCTGGGATCGAAGGCCCCACAACTTCTGTTGTTCTACTGGTTTATTGTTCTCACTGTCAGGAAATTTCTCCTTAGTTTTAGATTGGTTCTCTCCTTGGTTAGTTTCCATCCATTGCTGCATGTCCTCCCTTCAGGTGCCTTGGAGAATAGGTTGACCTCCCGCAATCCCCTACAATCCAGCCGCTTAATTGTCTTGGTTGTTCACTAAGAATTTGCCTGTAAGAAAGAAGCCTATATGTATTTATAGATAAATGACATGCTTCTCTCTCTCCCTCCCTCTCTCCCTCTATCTCCCTCTCTCTTTCTTGTTTCTCTCACCCTCTCCCTCTCTCTTCTCTCTCTCCCTCTCCCTCTCTTCTCTCTTCCTCTCCCTTTTCTCTTTTCTCTCTTCTCTCTCCCTCTCTTCTCTCTTCTCTCTCCCTCTCTTGTCTCTCTCACCCTCTCCCTCTCTATTCTCCCCCTCCCTTCTCTTCTCTCTCCCTTTCTCCTCTCCCTCTCCCTCTCTCTTCTCTCTCTCTTCTCTCTCCCCCTCCCCCTCTCTCCCTTCTCCCTTCTCCCTTCTCTCTCCCTCTCTCTTCTCTCTCCCCCTCTCCCTCTCTTCTCTCCCTTTCCCTTCTCTTTCTTCTCTCTCTCTTTCTCTCTCTCAAATCCTTTTCATCCAAGGGCATCAGCTGCTTGTCCACTGAGTCATGCAATGAAGCAAATGGCCCAAAAGGAAATGAGAACCCTGGGAGCAGCAGATGACACGGGTAGGGAGCATAGGACTTCATTCAGTTCTATCTGGTCCTCTCTCCAGGTAGATGCAGCTCACTTCAATATTATTGGCACAACAGCATGCCAATTGGAGCCAATACCTTTGAAGCCATCTGTTCAGGAATATGATCTCATGGAAGTTTATGCCCAACATTGCATCAACCACCTCCTGGGTGGTAAGTCTTGTCCTCAGAGGTCTCCTGAGTCCTGCAGCCTTTTTCTGAAGATCATCCAGATTTCTTCCAGTAATGATTGTCGGGCTCCAGTAGATTCTATTATGAATTCCCAGGCATACCATGTAGAAAAAAAAGGTAGAAGGTTGCAATGCTAACTAGGACTGCAAAGTATTTCCCAGTCTCCACCCCTCGTTCCTCCTTACATATTTGATTTGCTTACTTTGTCCCGAGGTAGAACGTTCTCTCCAAATGCATATTCATAAGTGTAATGGATCTTGATGTTTTATTTTTTCTTACTGAGAACTGCATCCAAGGAAACGCCAGTTTGATGGATAGCTCATTTAGATCGACGCATTGAGATCTTCCAGAGTTTATTTGAAAGCATGATGGCTTCAAACTGGATGCAGGGTGGGATAGGAGCATTGGTTCACCCCCCCACAAAGATCTCCAATTCCACATGGGAGATCCTGATGCAAATCCTGTTGGGTTTGCAATAGTGGCGAACATCTGTAGCTCGGGTGTAGAGTGAGGGTGAAGGTTTGTTCTCCAAGCTTGTGGGTTGGTTTCTGAATGTTTCATTGCCAGGCAACGCAACATCTTCAGCAGACTTTAGGGGATGTCCTGTCCCAAAAGTGCTTGTTCAACAGGCAACTGTACTTTCTGGTTTTTCCTTGAAGACATTTCGCTTCTCATCCAAGAAGAAGAGATGAAGAAGCTTCTTGGATGAGAAGCTTCTTGGATGAGAAGCGAAGCATCTTCAAAGAAAAACCAGAAAGTCCAGTTCCCTCTGTGGAATGGGGCTAACCAGTGGTAAGAATATTGGACACCCACCGCTGATCTACGTGCTAGTTCTAGGGTGACATTTGAGGGGTGTGTGTGTGTAAGTATGTTTATTCTTGTGAACATGCCAAGTTCCATTGGGAGACCTATTTTAATTAACTCTATGTGTGTTTACATCCTTTGATATGTGGATTGGGTCCAAATAACTCATTCAGGGTAAGAGGAAGTTTGAGTAAAACATTAGTTTCAGCTTGACGCTCAATTGTCTATCTAGTGGAGACACTGATTCTCAGTCCATTCTGTTGATATTTTAAGGGGAGATGAAAACAGAATAAAGAATAAAATACATTTTGATATAAAATTTCTCGCAGACTTTAAGACTTAAAGAGAATGAGGCCTTACAAAGGAAATCCCCCCCCTTCTATGATAATTGCTTGAAGTTCATTGTTCACAGCCGATAATACCTTTTGTTATGTCACCTCCACTGCAATTAAACCTAAGCATAACTTGCTACATTCATTATATATTCCTGTGTTTTACAACAATTTCCTCCTAACTTTTTTCTGCATAAATCTAATGTATAATAAAGTGGGGAATCAGGAACCATGCTCTGATTTTTTTGGGGTAGGTGGGCGTGGGTGAGAAAGTCACATATATGTAAGTGACGTGATATAAATATCAGAATAATCTCTCACCTCCCTGAGTCCATTAAAGCAGAAAAGAAATAAGATCTCTTGCAACTGGAGCTACATCACAACTGTAAAATATTCTGGCATGCAAATGAATCAACCTCATGTTTTAAAAACCAATGCTTTCATAATTCCTCTTTGCATATAAACCAGAACAATGCGGCTTTATAAACCAGAATAATGGAGTGGTTGACTTTCTGCCTATGTAGTGTTGTTGTTGTTAGTTGTGAAGTCATGTCCGACCCATCGTGACACCATGGACAACGTTCCTCCAGGCCTTCCTGTCCGCTACCATCCTCTGGAGTCCACTTAATCTCACGCCGACTGCTTCAGTGACTCCATCCGGCCACCTCGTTGTCCGCTGTCCCCTTCTTCTTTTGCCCTCAATCTTTCCCAGCATTAAGCTCTTCTCCAGTGAGTGACGGCAAAAAGGCTAACCTTTTTGCCGTCGCGTTCCAAAAATGGGGGGAGTGTGGGGAGGGGTCGCGTGTGTGTGCACACACCCATAATTCAATGTGCGCCACCCCTCTGCGCATGCGTACCCCCCTCCCCCCACTTTTGGCACGCGATGGCATGGTGGGCCCAATAGGCCCGTTTTTCACCCTACCCAGGCTCCAGAGGCTTTCTTGGAGCCTGGGGAGGACGAAAATGGCTTTCCCCACCCCCTGGAGGCCCTCCGGAGACCGGAAACAGCCCGTTTACCAACTTCCGGTGGGACCGGAAGGCCTGTTTTTCATCCTCCCCAGCAGTGGTGGGATTCAAGTAATTTAACAACCGGTTCTCTGCCCTAATGATTTCTTCCAACAATCAGTTTGCCAAACTGCTCAGAAAGTTAACAACCGGTTCTCCCGAAGTGGTGCGAACTGGCTGAATCCTACCACTGCTCCCCAGGCTCCAGAGGCTTTCTAGGAGCCTGGGGAAAGCGAAAAACAGGCTCTCCCCACTTTGGAGGCCCTCCGGAGGCTGGAAACAGCCTGTTTTCTGACTTCCGGTTGGCCCAGAAGACTTGAAAATCAGATGGCTGTCACATGCATGTGTGCTGTAGCTGAGCTAGGCCCACGCTCACGTGCCCACCGATATGGCTCCGCGTGCCACCTGTGGCACATGTTCCATAGGTTTTCCATCATGCTTATAGGTCATCTAGTCCAACCCCCCGCCCAAGCAGGAGCCCTACACCATTTGAAAGCCTCCAGTGATGAAGCTCCCACAACTTCCGAAGACAAAACTGTTCCGTTGGTTGATTATTCTCACTGTCTGAAAATTTCTCCTTATTTCCAGGTTGAATCTCTCCTTGTTCAGTTTCCATCTATTATTCCTTGTCTGGCCTTCAGGTGCCTTGGAAAACAGCTTGGCCCCCTCCTCTCTGGGACAGCCCCTCAAATGTTGTTCAAGAAGGGATGGAATGTATGGATTTCTGCAAAATATGTCATTTCTCCCTTCTTGAAATTTCCCTCCTTTGTAGGTTTGTAATTATCCGGTGAGAGAAAAGCTTTATGTGTGTGTTTGTGCATGTGTCGGTGTGTGCAGTTTTTCTAGCGTGTGTGTCGGTGTGTGCAGTTTTTGTAGGAGGTTCCTACTAATTGTTTGGCAACCCGTCTCCCTATTCATAAAATATCATAAAGAGTAAATGAGTTGATAATGCAAAGCAGCAATTAGGACCTGCTCTATCCTTCTGCTATTTACATATTTTAATGCTTTGATATTAACATGTCAACTCTAATAGGATGTAAATGAATTCTTCTGGGTATGATTTATGCTGTTAAGCATTGGATGATGCTCATTTGCCACAACTGTAAATTTCCCTTCTTTTCACCGTCATTTGGAGCATAATCTTTTCCCATAATCTTGGGAGAACATTTCCCCTAATGAACAGTTTTGGCTAGCGTTGATAATTAAACTGGAGGTGCAGATAGGTGCAATGTATGTTGCGGAAAGAGTCCATACGCAAAAAAATAAAATTCATCCAAAGCTGGTGGCTTCTCCAAGAATCAAGATCTAGAAAGCAAACTGATGAAAGTCTTAATGTCTGAGATGTTTGGGGAATATACAGGTAGTCCTCAACGTATGACCACAATTGAGACCAAAACTTCTGTTGCTAAGTGAGACAGTTGTTATGTGAGTTTTGCCCCATTTTACGACATTTCCAACCATATTTGTTAAGTGAATCACTGCAGCAGTAGCGGGTTTTACTTACCTTTGCTCCCAGTTCACAAATGTGAGCTCACGCGCCACGTCTATGCATGCACACAGCATCCGTGATGACATTCGGGCAGGTGGGCGGAGCCACCCACAGCTGCTACTGATTCGCCTGAACCAGGTAGAACCCACCACTGCACTGCAGTTGTTAAGTTAGCAACATGGTTGTTAAGTGAATCTGGCTTCCCCATTGACTTTGGGTTGCAAAAGTGATCATATCAGGGGTGGGTTCTAAATTTTTTTACTACTGGTTCTGTGGGCGTGGCTTATTTTGTGGGCATGGCTTGATTGCCATGTGACAATTCTTTAGGATTTAGCAGAGGTACTGGTCTACCAGGCTTTTAACTGCTTGCAGAGCTGTACCGGTTTACCCATTTGTTTTTGGAGGCACCGGTCTACCCATTTGTTTTTGGAGGCACCGGTCTTTCATTTGTTTTTGGAGGCCCTGGTCTACCCATTTGTTTTTGGAGGCACCGGTCTACTCATTCATTTTTGGAGGCACCAGTCTACCACCACACTGCCTTTTAACACTGATCATCTGTACGGCGGCCCTTTGAAGCCCCACGGCAAGAGTTTAAACAGTTTTTTTCCTTCTAGCCCATCAGCTGGGACTCGGGAGGCAGCAATAGATTGGGGGTGGGGCCAAATAAAAGGTAAGAATAATGCGGGGGGGGGGCAGGAGGGCCCAGCTCCTGAAGAAAGAGAACCGGTTTGGTGACTTCATATCATCACCGCTACTGGCTCGGCCGAACCGGGCCAAACCGGGAGGAACCCACCACTGGATCACATGATTCCGGGAAACTACAACCATCCTAAACATGTGCCACTCGCTAAGTGTCCTAATTTTGATCATGTGACCATCAGGGATGCTGCAATGGTTATAAGTATGAAAAATGACCCTAAGTCACTTTTTTCAATGCCGTTGTAACTTTGAATGGTCACTAAATGAACTGTTGTGCGTCGATTACCTGAATAAACTAAGAAACGTCTGAGCCTTTAAGATCAGCACGGACTAGGAATCTGAACTTATTAATTAATTAGAAAGATTCGGCCTGGATTGCTGGTGAAAGAAATAAGCAGAGAAAAATTCATATCTGATAACAAGGACCTTTTAAAGATAAGAAAGACACGGAACTATTTTAAGCCAGGGGCAGATGACATGAAATTCAAAATTTAATGAGCCTTAAATGCCATAGAATCTGCCACATACACAGTCTGCGGCACAAAGACTTGGCACAATCATGTACCTTTCCATAACATTTTTAAAGGCCTCTTAAAATGCGCACACGCATACATTTGCTCAGGGAGGCTGGGCACCATTGGAGACACTGTCACTTTTCAAGTTTAGCCTTTTGGGAATATTAACAAGGAAAACTTCTGCAATTATCTGCGTTGGATAGGAACACCTCCACAAGAGCAGCTCAGCAAGGTCTGAGGGACCGTTTGTGCCCTTTGGGCTGACCCATTTTGGCTGGTTAAAGCAGTCACCTCAGCTAGGCCCGCCATTTTGGTTCAGGATACCATGTTTCCCCCAAAATAAGGCTGGATCTTAGATTAATTTTTGCCCCAAAAGACACATTAGGGCTTATTTTCTAGTTAGGTCTTATTTTGGTGGTGGTGGGGGGGATACAGTACTAAATGCATCCATCTGGCTGACAAACTTAACTGTGGCTTATTTTGGGGATAGAGCTGCTTATATTATAAGCATCTTGAAAAATCATGCTAGAGCTTTTCCGGTTGGGTCTTATTTTTGGGAAAACAGGGTATTCCTTTTGCCACTTTGGAGGATGAATAGACGCTGTCCTGTTTGAGAGACACAGCACTTGTTTCTCTGTCTCTTACACCTATACATTCACCAACATCATTAGAACTTTGCCTCGTTTTCTGAGGCTCGTTGGAATAAAAAAGGTTGCCAAGGTTTTAAGATGGAAAAGACGAAACCGGATGAAAACCTAAGGACAAATCGCCTTCCTCTGTAAAGGACATTTCAAGAAAGGTTTAAAAATAGTTGATTGTGGGACAGCTTAGAGACCCCGGGATAGCAAAGCCGGAACATTTGTACTTCTTATTGTGCAGGGATGACCTTTGCCAGGTAGGCTATCATATAATGGGCCACTTGGATATAACTTCTGAGAGTTTGTCGCTAAGCTTGACTCTTGCTGGGATCTTCTAAGAAGCTTAGTAAGGTTTATTATAATAGTCAAGTTCCTTTTCTATCAAGGCATGGCTTCAGGAATAACAGCAGGACATTTATAGAATAGCACACTTGGGGAGCCATTTTTGTGTTAAAGGACCAGGCTAGAAACTGGGAGATTCATAGATTCTAGTCTTATGAAGGTAGAAAGCCATCTAGGTGACTTTGGGCCAATCACTCTCACTCCTAGGAAAAAGGCAATGGCAAACACTTTTGAAAATGTTGTAAAGAAAACCACAGGGACTTGTCCAAGGCAGTTGTCCAAAGTCAACACGGATTTGAAGGCACCGACAAGAAAAATAGTCCTTGCATATGCCTACTGAATTCTATTCCTTCGTAGCTCAGTCTTGCATTAAGTCTCAAGATCAAGCTCTGTCTTCCCTAGTTAAGGGGAGGGGGCAGCCTTTATCAGGCCAAGTGCCACTGTTTGCATGAAAGCTATCTAATACAGCTATCAGAAAGGTAGCTGTAAAGGCTCCAACACTGGAAGTTTTTAAGAAGACATTGGATAACCTTTGTCTGAAGTGGTGTAGGGTTTCCTGCCTAAGCAGGGGGTTGGACTAGAAGACCTCCAAGGTCCCTTCCAACCTATTCTATTCTATTCTATTCTATTCTATTCTATTCTATTCTATTCTATTCTATTCTATTCTATTCTATTCTATTCCATTCCATTCCACCCCACCCCACCCCACCCCACCCCACCCCACCCCACCCCACCCCACCCCATCCCATCCCATCCCATCCCATCCTATCCTATCCTATCCTATCCTATCCCATCCAGGGGTGAAATCCAGCAGGTTCTGACAAGTTCTGGAGAACTGGTAGCAGAAACTTTGAGCAGTTCGGAGAACCGGTAGCAGAAATTTTGAGTAGTTCGGAGAACCGGCAAATACCACCTCTGACTGGCCCCAGGAGTGGGGTCGGAATGGAGATTTTGCAGTACCCTTCCCCTGCCATGCCACCAAGCCACGTCCACCAAGCCACACCACAGAACCGGTAGTAAAAAATTTTTAATTTCACCACTCATCCTATCCTATCCTATCCCATTCCTTGAGGTGTCTTAAAGTTAAAAAGTTGAAAAACTTCTCTCCAATTAAGATTAATTGGAGATTAAAAGTATTCCCTTGTGTTACATGTTTTAAATGAAAGCATAAAGCATTATCACTGGTTAAGTTAAAACTTACAATATATCTTTGATGGCCAACTTTCAGTGACAAACTGCAGGAGAAGAGTAAACAGAGCTGGGAGTGGTGGAGTTAAGGGAGTCATCAGCTTAGACTCGTTGCATTGCCACAAATGGCACAGTCCCTCTTGAATTCCATTGACACCTAATCAGGTACCAATTTAGCACTGAACTTTGATTGACTAGAGTCTTGTGTATGGACTTGACCAATAAATCTTCTCAACTACAACCTAATGTATGTTCTTGATCCTTTGTGCCTGGCACAAATTAAGGGAGATTATCAGGATTTTGTGCAGGCTGTTTCTCCTAGATTAGACAGAGTCAGGTAAGGCAGCTGAGAAGGTTACTAACAAGATGCTAAAAGCAGAGCCATCGTTGCTAGCAAGACAGAAAGTTTTTCGTTGCCGGTGTTTGCCAATTGTTCCTCACTGCCACAATGAGCCACAAGTATGTGATTTTCTGTTAAACAGAGGGAACAAAACGTAGATATGCAATGGACAGAGTTAATCCAGAGTGAAACGTTCATCCTCAATCTTTGAAGCTCCTGCTGTTTGCACAAAGAATAGACTGCACAACAACGTATGAATTATAGATCAAGTCTTGGCCCTTCATGGCGGAGTTCGTAGGCTTTCGAGTTTCTGTCAAAATGCAGGCTTCCATTAAACACAGGAATTATTCCGAAAAAAAGTAGGCCGGGGGGGGGGGGGAACCCAGGTTTGTCCGTTCATCGATAAATCTCAGGTGGCAATTAACTATGGATTTCCTAGCATGGCTCTATCTCTTTCAGCGGCTGCTGTGGTTTACGAGCTTCTGTAGAGTAGCAGAAAAGAATATGCAATAAACTGAAAAAAACAGATGCAGTTTTAGGTAGATTTTATAAGGTAAAGGTAAAGGTTTCCCTCGCACATATTATATGTGCTAGTCATTCCCGACTCTAGGGGGCGATGCTCATTTCTGTTTCAAAGCCAAAGAGCCAGTGCTGTCTGAAGACGTCTCCATGGTCATGTGGCCAGCATGACTCAATGCCAAAGGCGCATGGAACGCTGTTACCTTCCCACCAAAGGTGTTCCCTATTTTTCTACTTGCCTTTCTTACCTGCTTTCGAACTGCTAGGTTGGCAGAAGCTGGGACAAGTAACAGAAGCTCACCCCTGTTACGCGACACTAGGGATTCGAACCGCTGAACTGCCAACCTTTCGATCGACAAGCTCAGCGTCTTAGCCACTGAGATACGGCGTCCCTTCTGACTTTTATATGAGGGGGAAAATCATTAAAAAAAAACCTTTGGGAAGGAAGCCCCATTCTATGCAGGGATGCCAATTTCCAAATGTGGTCATCTCATCCTAATGTGGTCATCTCCCAGAGGGTCTCTCAGTGTCTGCATTTTGACATTCAGATGTGGGCATGTTGTGGGTCTTAAGAATACAGGTAGTCCTCGACTTATAACAGTTCATTTAGTGGCCATTTGAAGCCAGACCCCTGCAAGTGTTTATTGCTTTTTTGATAGCAATAGCATTCAGACTTATATACCACTTCACAATGCTTTACAGCCCTCTCTAAGCAGTTTACAGAGTCAGCATCTTGCCCCCAACAATCTGGGTCCTCATTTTACTCACCTCGGAAGGATGGAAGACTTGAGTCAACCTTGAGCCTGGGGAGATTCGATCTGCCAAATTGCAGGTAGCCGGTGATCAGCAGAAGTAGCCTTCAGTACTGCACTCTAACCACTGCTCCACCGCGTCTCTTTTTGATGCTTGAATTTAAGTTCATAAGTTCGATTTCAATTTGGATTTAAGTTCACCTTGTCAAAAGATGACAAGATGAAGCATTTGACCATTTATGAACTTAAGAACAGGATGTGCATAGATCTTGTCTTTTGAATAGATTTCAACCCAGCTTTCCACCTTTCGACAAGGTGAAGCATTTGACCATTTATGAACTTAAATCATGGTCAAAGGATTTACCTGTAGGCAAAACCGGGAAAACTCATTTGGCTCTTAAAGGTGATACGGAAGCAGTCCTCAACGAATGGCAACAGGTGGGTTTTTCGAACCCACACCTTTCCAAAGGGGAAGGAAATAATAAAATAAAAGACAGCCAATCCTCATCTCTAAGCTGAATAAATATCTCGGAGTGTCAGTCACGCCTCCCCTGGACATGCTAATATCAAAGAGCAAATATCAGTAATTCAGGAGGGAATTGCTAAATGGAAATTTCCCTGTAGCTGGTGACATAATTAAGCCGTCTTATTGATGTCCATTTGCAGTGTTAAATCTGATCCTCTTTTTTCATTCAAAATGCTAGGAACAGATTTCCTCCCTCCCTCCCTCCCCCTTCTCGTCCTTCTCTTCCTTCCTTCCTCCCTACCTCCCCCGTCCTTCCTTCCATCCCATCCCATCCCATCCCATCCCATCCCATCCCATCCCATCCCATCCCTCCCTCCCTCCCTCCTTCCTTCCTCCCTCCCTTCCTCCCTCCCTCCCTCCCTCCCTCCCTCCCCTTCTCGCCCTTCTCTTCCTTACTTCCTCCTCCCTCCCTTCTTTCCATCCCATCCCATCCCATCCCATCCCATCCCATCCCATCCCATCCCATCCCATCCCATCCCATCCCATCCCTCCCTCCCTCCCTCCCTCCCTCCCTCCTTCCTCCCTCCCTCCCTCCCTCCCTCCCTCCCTCCCCTTCTCGCCCTTCTCTTCCTTACTTCCTCCTCCCTCCCTTCTTTCCATCCCATCCCATCCCATCCCATCCCACCCTCCCTCCCTCCCGTCTTCCTTTCTTCCTCCTCCTTCTCCTCCTTCCCTCCCTCCCTCCCTCCCTCTCCTCTTTCCTTCTCTCACACACACACCTTTGAAATTAAATCTATTTTCAGAAAGAAAGATACCTCCTTAATTATAACTGAGCTAACGGAGGTGATGAAGTTAATAAACTTGCAATGAAATCCAACAGTTGGAAATTAAAGGAACTAATTGCCATATTTTTTTCTAGCAAAATTTCCCTGCTTTATTTCCTTAGAAAAATATCAAAGTTTTAAGGGCCATCCAAGGGTAAAGTGCTAAATTTTCTGAAAGAGAAGTTTAGCATACTCAATGCCTAATTAACCTGATGTACAAAACTACCAGACTGTAAGGCAGGAAAAAAAATTCCATTCCCATTTAACCTCCTCCTCCGCTGTTATATATGTTCCATTAATGCATGCATTTTCAGCCTCCCACAAAATATCAGGATGTGTAAATTCTGAGAAATGTAAATGTTGATAAATTATATATATATATATATTTAAAAAAGCAGTTACAGAAGTTATCCATGTTTGTTTTGTGATGAGTTAATGGACTTGTGTTTGTTTGCAGAGTTGATGGAGCTTTTAAAAATCAGGAAGATATTATTTATGAAAGCCATCAGCATATCTACACAAACTCCACCTTTTAAAATATTTTTCGCGGCTTCTCTACCCTCCCTCCCTCCCTCCCTCCCATCCTTCCTTCCTTCCTTCCTGAAAATGGACATGAATAGACTAATGAGTGAAACTAATTAAAGAGAGAGAAATTGCTGTTAGTTGGTTGGCATGACCTTCCCTCACATTGTGTGAAATTCTTATATGGTTGGGTTCACGCAATAGTATGTAGGAATGACCTTGAATGATGATTATTTATGAGTGTTATTATGAGAGTTGTTATGGCTGCAATGATGCAAACATTTGGGTCTAAGGGCCACCAGAAGATCTGGTCTATCACACACCAATGAACTATATCAAATACCCATATTTTTTTTGGTTACCATCAAAAGACACCCAAGTATTCATTACCCCAATATAGTCTTTCTACAAGTAGTCCTTGAATTATAACAGTTCATTTAGTGACTAAGGAATTGAGTGGTGCGGTGGCCTAGAGGTGGAGCTCTCGCCTCACAATTAGGAGGCTGTGAGTTCGATCCTAGGTAGAGGCAGATATTTCTCTCTCTGGGCACAACGAAGAATATATCTGCTGAACAAAACTCCGCATTGGTGATAGGAAGGGCATCTGGCCAGTAAACACTCTGCTAACTCCATTCAGTTGCCTAGACTCCACCCTACAAGGGATCATGAGGACGTTAAAAGAAGATGATGATTTAGTGACGAAGGAATTGAAAAAAAAGTTATGACAGTGCTGAAAAAAGTGAATTATGACCATTTTCACATTAATGACCGTTGCAGCATCCCCATGGTCATGTGATCAAAATTCATTTGGCAACTGGCTAATATTTATGACGGTTGCAGTATCCCTTTTGTGATCTTCTGACAAGCATGTCAGGGCATTGATTAATCCCATGTTTGGCTCTGGGACAAATCACCCTGGTTAGAGGATGGATCGTGGCCTCTCCAAGTTTGCAATATTCTGAAAAAGAAACACGAAGAAAAGTTCTCTAATAAAACTCATTTATTTGTTATAAAGAAAATAAAACACCTCACTAACTAAAAAAGATAATTGCTACATTTTGAAAGTAATTCGGGCCGGCTGCTTTCCAGCAGTCGACACCCCCGTGGCATGAGAACAAAGGAAAAAGTGTGTGAAGGAATGTGAAAGAATGCGGACATGCGTAGTAAAATACTGATAAGGAACTTGGCAAACTACAGTAAGTCTATTAGTCCAAAAATAATGAAGCTCAGCTGGGAAATAAAAAAACGCAGTGACAAAGCAAAGCTAATGGGGAAGCCAGATCCACTTAACAACCATGTTCCTTACTTAACAACTGCTGTAATTGTTTTAACATCAGTGTCAAGAAAGGTGGCAGAACTCGCTTAACAAATGCTTCACTTAGCAACAGAAATTTGGAGATCAATTGCGATTGTATGTCAAGAGCCTGTACTTTACTCTCAAACTGTGCCTGGGAAAGAGTTAACCTAGACTGCAAACCACACGCAAAAGTCAGAAAGACACTAAAAAACTTGCAAGGTAAGACAAATGTTCTTGTTTTATTTACATGAACAGACGTAGAAGCCCTAATATCCATCTGCAGAGCATAAAACGAAAATGTCTCTTGAGTTAAACGATTGGATGTACTGTTAGGAACACCCAGGGAGAAGAAAAAAAAAATAAACCTCCAATAAATTTCCCCCCTCCCCCAAATATGTCTCACAAAACATGCAATTATGGTTTGGATGAGTTGGATCCCAGTCTAGATTTTTTTGCATCCTCCTTAGCTGCGTTACAAGCTTAACAGAGTAACAGAGATGGAAGGGACCTTGGAGGTCTACTAGTCCAACCCCCTATATAAGCAGAAGACCTTATATAATTTCAGACAGATAATTGTCTTCTTAAAAGCCTCCAGTGTTGGAGCATACACAACTTCTGGAGGCAAGCTTTTCTACTGATTAATTGTATTAACTGTCAGGAAATTTCTCCTTAGTTCTAGATTAATTATCTCCTTGATTAGTTTCCATCCATTGCTTCTTGTCCTGCCTGCAGGTGCTTTGGAGAATAGATTGACCCCCTCTTCTTTGTGGCAGCCCCTGAGATATTGGAAGACTTCTTTCATGTCACCCCTAGTCCTTCTTTTCATCAAACTAGACATCATATCTAATTTCTGCAATCGTTCTTCATATGTTTTAGCCTCCCAATCTTCTTTCTTGCTCTTCTCTGCACTCTTTCTAGAGTCTCCCGTTACTTGTCCCAGCTTCTGCCAACCTAGCAGTTTGAAAGCACGTAAAAAAATGCAAGAAGAAAAATAGGGACCACCTTTGGTGGGAAGGGAACAGCGTTCCATGCGCCTTTGGCGTTTAGTCATGCCGGCCACATGACCATGGAGACATCTTCGGACAGCGCTGGCTCATTGGCTTTGAAACAGAGATGAGCACCGCCCCCTAGAGTCGGGAACCTTTACCTTTACCTTTATTGTGTAAATCTGAGTCGTGAGATGGCATTCCTGCCATTGATTTGAACCGTTTTTGATATTTCTAAAGAAAAGGAACACGATCTGAACACCGAACGCAGTCTTTCATCCGCTACTTCCCTGTGAAAATCTCCCTGTAGATCATTGTCTACTGTTTCTTTATTAGGAAGCTGGATAAGAAAGAGCAGCTTCAGGGGAACCTTGGAGAGCATTAAAAAGTTTAAAAAAAAAACTTTTTGCTATTATTCCTCTTTTGGACCATCAACAAAGCCGGGAGAGACTGCCTGCTGTGAGCCTTTGTGAGCAAAACAGGTACAGTTTCAAGATTTCACCATGAAAGAAATTTACCCGCTCTGGGAACGTAGCACGAAAAACAGGACCAGTCGTGAAACGAGCTGCAGGTAAAGACAGAGGCAATGTTTGCAGAAGATGCTAATCTGCACATCTCAACCATTACTCCCAAATCAAACAACGCTGTTAGGTTCAGCTTGTAGCTTACTCCTAACTTGTTGGTCAGGCAATATATCTGTTTCTTTAAGAAACAACTGAGCCACGTAATCAGGGTTTGCTGAACCCTGTAATTAGGCTACAGTGCATACATAAGCAGCGCAGAGAAGCGTTCTTTGTCTCCTGATTGTTCCTGTTGCTTCCTGCGTCTTTCTGCTGATTGGTGTTAGACTGGATTGTTATATGGTACTGTATACCGAGAGTTACTAAAGTCTGTTTGCTTTGGTAAGGGAAGATACTTACTGGACTGATATTACTGTTTATGACCTTGGACTGTTTTACCTACACCGAGACAGCTTATTATCTTGTATATAAAGTATTTTTCTCACACGAGCTACACGTTTATCTCCTTCCCTGTGTGTTTCTGCTCTGCTCGTTGCACAAGCAACAAATACTTTTTACACACACCCTAACAAACGCACACTATGTCATAGTGTGCTGTGTAAAATAGGGATGTTGCAATAAGCCGAAAGGCCGTTGGTTGGTTGGTTGGCTGGTTGGTTGGTTGGTTTTAGCTTAGTGTTTTGTGTGCGTGTAAGTACTGCACATTGTGGTTCCTGATTTTGTTTTATGTATTTGTAATATTGGTAAGCCAACTAGGATTTTTGAGCCAGTGAACCATAAATACAGTTATGGAGTCTTATGTAGATTCCTCCAATTTGAGGTGTTGAGAGGCAGTTCTAGATAAATTGGTATTTAGCAGCATTTCACCCCTGGTCATAAGTCAAGGACTACCTGTATCTTGTGTTGTATTTTCCCTGGATTTGGACAAGCACACAGACTATAACCCAGAGCGGTGCCACTTCACCGCACAAACATCTGGAAGAGGTGATAGTAAAAATTATACTTTTTTGAAGGTAAGATCTAGCGATCACCTAAAAAGCTGTAAGCGATGAACATTATCCAGCCTGGGGTTTATAATGAACAATTGCTGTGGTATTATTGTTAAGCCAATTAAGGATATTAGTAGTCTGTTTCACTAAGGACGGTTGTTCATCTACTATCTTCTCTCCCCTCCGCCCCTCACAAAAAAAAAAAAAAAAGAGGAAATTTGCCAGAAACAGGCAGTTAGAATTTATGCTGCTAATGATTGTTGCCTGGTCCATTAGGAGCACCTCTAAGTGAGCTTAATTTGTAGCAGACAAGTGTAGAAGTTGTCCATGTTTTTCAACATGGTTTATGGCGCATCCTGAACAGCTGTACCCGGTTGATTATATCCTCGCAAAATTTAAATAGGAAACCCATTACATTGACACTATTATAATCATCCATCATGGCTACATTTCTCACTTAACCCTTTAAGAGTTTAAGAGTTTATTCGATTTCTATACCGCCCTTCTCCCGAAGGACTCAGGGCGGTGTACAGCCATATTAAAATACATAGATTTATAAAATTTAAAACCAATTAAAATCAATATATAAAATTGGTCCACAAGTTAAAACATACATACACCCATAATAAAAAATCGTATTAGGCCAGTCCGGCTTGCTGGAATAGGAGGGTCTTAAGTGCGCAGTGAAAAGTATGCAGGTCTGGGCTAAGACGGAGCTCTAGGGGCAACTCATTCCAGAGGGCTGGTGCCCCCACAGAGAAGGCTCTCCCCCTGGGTGTCGCCAGTCGGCATTGTTTGGCCGACGGCACCCTGAGAAGTCCCTCTCTGTGGGAACGTATTGGCCGGTGGGAGGTTGTTGATGGCAGAAGGTGGTCTCGTAGATACCCCGGTCCTAAGCCATGAAGCGCTTTAAAGGTGGTAACCAACACCTTGAATCACACCCAGAAGACCACTGGGAGCCAGTGCAGCTCGCGCAGGAGGGGTGTTATGTGGGTGCGCCGAGTTGCACCCATAACCACCCGCGCGGCCGCATTCTGGACCAGTTGGAGCCTCCGAGTGCTCTTCAAGGGGAGCCCCATGTAGAGAACGTTGCAGTAGTCAATGCTTTAAACCTCGTGGCGTGTGTCTATGGGTGTACAGAGGGCTGTTGATATCTACGTTGCTGGGGCTGATCAACCTTTGAGAAAGTTATCGAGAAGAACCGAAGGGCGTTGTTAGGCGTTTGCAGGAAAAAAGGGACATAGAACATAACATCATAGAGTTGGAAGGGACCATGGAGGTCTTCTAGTCCAACCCCCTGCTCAAGCAGGAGACCCTATACCAGTGATGGTAACCATTTTGCTGTCGCGTGCCAAAGGTGGGGGGAGCATGGGGGGGGTCACATGCGTGTGTACCCACACCCATAATTCAATGTGCCCTACCCCCCTTGCATGCATGTGTGACCCCCCCCCACGCTCCCACCCGCTTTTGGCACGCAATGGCCCACTGGGCCCGGTACGCCCATTTTTTCACCCTCCCCAGGCTCCAGAGCCTTTCTAGGCAGCTTCTCACCTTACTTAGTTTCCATCCATTGTTTTTTTTTTTCCTTGCCTTTTAGTGCTATGGAAAATAGCTTGGCCCCCTCATCTTTCTAGGGGTCCTTCAGATATTGGAACACTGCTGTCATGTCTCTCCTAGTCATTCGTTTCATTAGATTAGACCAGGGCTGCTATTCAGCAGGTTCTGACAGGTTCTGTAGAACCAGTAGCGGAAATTTTGAGTAGTTCGGAGAACCGGCAAATACCAGAACAAAAGAGAAATTTCCTGATAGTGAGAATAATTATTCAGTGGAACAACTAGCCTTCTGAAGATGTGGGTGCTCCATCACTGAAGGCTTTCTAAGAGAAACTGGATAACCATTTGTCAGAAATGGAATAGGGTCTCCTGCTTGAGTAGGGAGCTTGACTAGAAGACCTCTATGGTCCCTTCCAACTCTTATTATGTTACGTTCTATTTTTTCCTTGCAGATAGTACTAGCAATAGAACTTAGACTTATATACAGCTTCACAGTGCTTTACAGTCCTCTCTAAGCAGTTTATCCTTCCCCTGCTACGCCCACCAAGCCACACCCACCAAGCCACACCACGCCCACCAAGCCACGCCCACAGAACTGGTAGTAAAAGAAAATTGAATTCTACCACTGGACCAGACATACTCAATTCCTATAACCATTCTTTGTAAGTTTTAGCCTCCAGCCCTCTGATCAGGGGTGGGTTCTACTTACCTGTACTATCCATTTGCAATGGGATTGCAACAGTGTGCTCGCTTTGCTCATGCGCGCGCCTTGCTTCTGCACATGTGCAGAAGCTTCTGTGGATGCGCAGATTGCTGATGACATACAGAGCAGTGGGCGGGGCCTCCCTCCGGTTTTACTACCGGTTCTTGCGAACCGGTCCAAACCGGGGACAACCCACCATTGCCTTTGATCCTTCTTGTTACTCTTCTCTGCACCCTTTACAAAGTCTCAGCATCTTTTTTATATCACGGTGACCAGAACTCGATGCAATATTTCAAGTGTGGTCTTTCTAAGATAAGGCATTATAAAGTGCTACTAGAACTTCACACGATCTTGATTGTATCCCTCTGTTAATGCAGCCTAAGATTACATTGGTTTTTTTGGCTGCCGCTGCACACTGTTGGCTCATATTGAAGTGATTGTCCACTAGACTCCAAGACCCCTACCATGTTATGAACTTCATGGCATCTTAAGGACTGATCAATTTGATGGCCGCGTCTCCACTCTCCAGCAAAGCTTGTGCAATAATAAAGTGCGTAACCTTTAAGATGTCACAAAACTTTTTGCTTTTTTCCTGCTCAACCAGGAATATTATTGGATGGCCTTGGAGCAATTATTATTTTCCAACCAGCCCTGAGTCCCTTAGAGGATGGGCCGAGCATAAATGTGATTAATAATCACGATGTGGACAATAAATTCCTTGGTGTTATACTTGTTTATGCATGCAAATTTCATAACAATATTAATCTCAGTCAAGGTCATTATTTGTCCTGCGTTAATAGACGAAGAACTCTACAAGCAGTAGGTTAAGAGAAAAGCTTTGCTAGATCATTCATAGCGTGTTCTCCCTTATTGCACATAATATTGGTATGCGCAACATATTGATAAACTATTGCAAAAGAAGCAATTTATCATGATATTTTCCCACACTGTTTTATTGATCTGCATTTGGGTCCCTGGCATTAAAATACTGCTGAGAAAGGGACAGAGGAGTAACTATAAAGTAATTATCTATAAAGGAGTAACACAGTTTGTTCACATGGCACATCAGTGATCTAATGCACAAAAGCAATCTGTTCAATCCTAAGATTTTTTTTTTGTCTGTGGTGGTAACAATAGCACCTTGCACAAAAGAAATCACAATGTAGTCATAGGCAGAAATGCATCTTTGATCGCTGTGCAAATATAACATTGAGGACGTATGGAAATGATATTGAGAGTAATTTTAGAATTTATGCTATTCAACTAGAAACCAGAGAAATGAAACACTGGGCACAAACAACTGAATAGAACAATAAAAGAACAGAATGGGATAAATGTTCTCATTCCTAGCAATGTCTTCTGAAGTTGAGATAGAACAGAATAGAATAACAGAGTTGGAAGACTGCTATCCTGTCTCCCCTGGTCCTTCTTTTCATTAAACTAGACATACCCAGTTCCTGCAACTGTTCTTCATATGTTTTAGCCTCGAGTCCCCTAATCCTCTTTGTTGCTCTTCTCTGCACTCTTTCCAGAGTCTCCACATCTTTTTTACATCGTGGCGACCAAAACTAGTTCCATGCTGGTCTTCCTGCAATTTTGTAAAAAAAAAAAAAAGTTGAATTTCACCACTGGCTGTCTCCAATTACTTAGAGTTATTATTTCAAGAAAACACTTGGCTTAAGGTATGCTGAAGTATTTAAAAAAAAATATTATTATTGCTCTTTCTTTTTCTTCAAATCAAAATTAGAAAGAATGTTATCCTGGGAGGATTCATCAGACTTGAGGGAAAGCTTGACGGAGTATCAATTCTTGGTCTGTTGTTCTCTTCTTACTGGGTTGAAGAAATAGTCTTGAAAACAAGAATCCTCTCTAAGGTTTTAGGACGTATGAATTGGAGATGTATCCTGGAAGATATAGTCTTGCTGTCAGGGTTCCGATGGATGCTCTAATTAAATCATGAGCCTTGAGCCGAGCTTCAAAAGAAATCCAGTTATTTATTAGGAGCTTCGTGTCAGCACATTCCAAGTGGAACCAACTCTGACCCCATGTAATTTAAGACCCAATCTTGACCCTGTTTTTCCCCTCCCCCCTGGGTGTGTCATCGGTCACATTCGCCAAAGGAGCAATTTCGTGGGTTGTAGAGATCACTTCCCTCAGGCTGCTGTGGGTAACCCTGGGAGACAGCCTTGAGAGAGATATGTCTGGAATGTGTTTTTGTTTTTGGCTGCCGTGCTGCTGCTTAGGGTTTCCTGCCTAAGCAGGGGGTTGGACTAGAAGACCTCCAAGATCCCTTCCAACTCTGTTATTCTGAATTCAGTTTGTGCCAGTCTTCAAGGCTGTATACCCCAAACATTTCAGCATTCTCAAAATATCTAGGTGACTCTACATTGGCTGAACACCAAACTGGTCATGGGTGGAGTGTGCTGGGATGAGGGGAAAAGTTTGTAATGCTTGCGTGGGAATCTCAGTTGTAGCCTGACTTTATTGCAGCCAGCATCTTTTAGTAAAAGAACCTATCACTTCACCCAAATGGAGTCGAGGGTCTTTCTTTCCTAAGGGATCAGACTGTGGCAGGTCTGACACGATACTTCACACCGTTTTTATGGTTTTCTTTGGAAGACAATTGCAGAGAGTCCTCGACTTACAACAGTTCATTCAGTGACCGTCATTAGAGAGCAATTACAGAACGTTGGTCAGCCTCAACCGACAACATTGCCTCTTCTTTCAGGAAGGGTGAATTAAGCATTCTGGCTCGTTCAGGCTCAAATGGAAGGGAGGGACAGTTTGATTCTGGGTCTCATTTTTAATATCCACCAAACGATAAAGAAGAATCTTATGTAGCAGCCTAGATTATAATGCAAACTGGATAATTAAAAAAGGGGGGAAAAAACAACAACAATGGATATTCTGTTCTCCCTCCTTGGAACAAGAGGCATAAAGTCAATAGAGACTACATTTTCCGGAAAGCTCAAGAGATATTATTAAAGAGCTGATTAAGCCACTGAGCTTCTGGGTGTCTTACCTGCTCTGTTGACTGTAGCTAAGAACCCCCACAGAACAATTAAGCTTAATTGAAATTATCTTGATTGATTTGGGGATATAAAAAAATCTGCCTATGAGCAGCACCAGTGAGCCAGCTGATGTCCGTATGGACATTTGATATTTCATAGGCTGAGTCAGGTCTGTTGATTAGAGACCTACCCACAGAAGGGAAAATAGAGCTCAGCCCGCCCTAAATTAAAACTTTAGAAGCCTTGTGAAAGAATCCCAGAGAACTGGATGCAAACACAACCTAACAAAAGGGCCATCAGGCTTGATAGAAAAATAATTTGTGGGGTAGAAGACATGCCTTTGTGTTTTTGCATCCTATAGGGACTGTTACAAAGAGGATCGCCTTTCTTTCTTTCTTTCTTTCTTTCTTTCTTTCTTTCTTTCTTTCTTTCTTTCTTTCTTTCTTTCTTTCTTCCTTTCTTTCTTCCTTCCTTCCTTCCTTCCTTCCTTCCTTCCTTCCTCCTCCTCCTCCTCCTCCTCCTCCTCCTCCTCCTCCTCCTCCTCCTCTTCTTCAGAAAAATGTTTCCCAATTTAGCAACTTCTATATACGTTTTGACTAAAACACCCACCATTCCTGTTCAACAAGGAAATAAGTTTTGGGTCTTGCAGTCTCAGTAATTCAAGCACGTGACACAAAATGTGTCTGGATAGCTCTGCAGACAAGGCACTGCAATTTAACACCAGCTGTCTGCAATTACTGCAAGTTCGAATCTCCCCAGGCTCAAGGTTGACTCAACCTTCCATCCTTTCTAAGGTAGGTAAATTGAGGACCCAGTTTGTGGGGGCAATAAGCTGACTTTGTATAAATATACAAAAAGGATGAAGGCTATTGCTTAGCACATTGTAAGCCGCCCTGAGTCTTCAGAGAAGGGCGGCATATAAATCAAATTAAAAAAAAAATATGGTTGATCACTTCATTTCGAGAAACCTAAAATGCACACAACTATTTGGAAGTTTTTAGATGACTACTGGTATATGTGAAATGGTTCCCTTCTAAGGTTACAACTGAACTAAGAGTTGGACCCTAATAGCAACAAATGTTTTGTGCACCTGTACAACATACCTGGAAAAGATTAGTCTGCATAGTCTTGAAAACCTTTTACGTTCTTCAGAGATGAAGTCCGCCTGTCTGTTTCTCCTTACATTAAGATTAGGCTGAGAATCAAGTCCCAATTTTGCCAAAGACCAGAGCATTCTCAATTTGGCCTTCTGATATTCTGAGGCAGGTTGTCCACACCTTCTTAAGCTCCAAAGAGTGCTCAGCTAGCTCCTAAAGCAGGGATGGCGAACCTTTTTGGCACCGAGTGCCCAAACTGGAACGTGTGTGCATATGCGCGCATAGGCCAGCTGATCTTCACATGCACTGGAGCACCGGAAACCTGACCAGCTGGCTGGTGAGCGCAGGCCTGTTTTTTGGCAGTTTTTGGCTGTTTTGGGGGCCATTTTCAAGCTGTTTTGGGGCCGTTTTTTCAGGCTGTTTTCAGGCCATTTTTGGGCCATTTTCAGGCTGGGTTTTTGGGCATTTTTCAGGCCCCAAAACAGCCTGAAAACAGCCCAAAATGGCCCAATAAACAGCATGGAAAAGGCCTGAAAACAGCCCCCCCAAAAAGCCTAATTTTTGGCCATTTTTCGGGCCGTTTTCAGGCCATTTTTTGGAGCTCTGGTGCCCGTGAAGACCAGCTGGCCAGGATGCCTGTGCGCACTGGAAACCAGAAGAGCAGCTGGTGATGGTGCGTGTGCCCACAGACAAGGCTCTGTGTGCCACCTCTGGCAGGCATGCCATAGGTTCGCCATCACGGTCCTAAAGCTTCTATTCTGTAGCTTAACCTTCCCAAACTCATCATTGTCATGCTTTGTCTTCCCTCTCTGTTAGCACATAAATGTCTGTGTTGTGCAGTCCTTAAAATTTGCCTTGCCTACCGAATATTGTGAGAATTAAAACGAAAGTACGGCTTGACCCACAAAAAAGGTGTCCACTCAGCCTTAAATTCTGCCTTTCGAACATGTTTACAATGTTGTACAGCGAGACCCGCCACGACAAGTTATATGTGCAATCAGCAAACAACTATTGATACTACTGGTCAGGAATTGTGTCAATAGTGAATTTGTTCCTTGTCATATCCCTTTGGGCCCATTAAGAGCGAATTGCCCTTGTTAATTGCCTTGGGGCTGAAATCCTTGGAAGAGTGATGTCCAAACCTTGCTCATAAAACCCTTTATTTCACCCTGCCTTTTGAAAAACACAAATGTGTGACATGTTATGATAAATATTCGCTGGGATTAAATTGCCCTATTGATTTTTTTTTTTAGTAATTAGGTTTTAATGAATTGCGGTCACTCAGTTGTCGATTTGTTAAGGGATTTTAAAGATCAGATTGCAATCATTTTGTGCACCTTATTTAATTTTCTCCCCACATGCAGTTTATACTTTTAGTAGCAGAAAGCTGCTCAGGACAGAATCGCATAGAATCGTAGGATGGGAAGAAACCAGGGTGGTCTTCTAGGACAATTTAAGAATTCTCTGACCAGCAGGAATCCTCAGGAAATGTCTAATTGTCTAATGATGGACACCCACTACCCCACAAGGCAGGCAGATCCAATGCTTAATAACACTGAACATAGAATTATAAGGCTGGAAGGGTTCTCAGAGATCTTCTAGTCCAACCCCCTGCTCAAGGAGATGACCATATACTTGTGATGGCAAACCTATGGCATGTATGCTGGAAATGGCACACAGAGCCATCTCTCCGGGCATGCCAGCCATCGCCCATTGCTCTTCTGGGTTCTAGTGTGCATATGTGCACCAGCCAGCTGGTCTTCATGCATGCAGGAGTGCCGGAAACCGGAGGAGCAGCTCTCTGGTGCGTATGTGTGCACCAGGAAGCAGAGCTTCCGGTTTCTGGCGTGTGCATGTGCACCAGCCAATTGGTCTTCGAGCACACATGCGCTCCAGAAACCAGAAGACCAGGTAACCAGCATGCATGCGCTCACTGGAAACTGGAAGCTCAGCTCTTCAGGGGAAGTTCAGGGGAACTGCTCTTCCGGTTTCCGGTGCTCCCCCGCGTGCGCCAACACTGCCATATATCCTAGTCAAATGGTTGTCCAGCCTATTTTTGAAAATCTCCAGCAATGGAGCTCCTATAACTCCAGGAGGCCAGTTATTCCATTGAATAGCCCTCCCAGGCAGGAAATTCCTCTTTGAGTTTTGACCTCAAAAGCTTCCACTATTAATTCTGGTCCTCTTTATCTACCACAAAGAATAAATGCAGACTTCTTCTCCTCAAGAGCTCTTCAAGTATTAGAAGACTGCTATTATGTCCCCTTGAACTTCTCTTCTTTAGGCTAAACATGCCCTGTTCTTTTCACTATTCTCCATGCAATTTATCTTCCAAGCTTCTCAACATCATTGGTCTTTTTTCCAGTGCTTCAATATCCTTGTTGCATCGTGGCAACTAAAATGGGACATAATGTTCCAGCTGAAGTCTGACCGTGCAGTATAGAACAAAACTATCACTTGTTGTGATGTTGACAATGCACCAACAATGATTTAGTTCAGGAATGAGTTTCCACAGAACAGCCTCACTGACTAGGATTGTAAGGTAAAGGTAAAGGTTCCCCTTGCACATATGTGCTAATCGTTCCTGACTCTAGGGGGTGGTGTTCATCTCCATTTCAAAGTCAAAGAGCCAACGCTGTACAAAGACGTCTCCACGGTCATGTGGCCAGCATGACTAAATGTGAAAGGCACATGGAACGCTGTTACCTTCCCACCAAAGGTGGTCCCTGTTTTTCTACTTGCATTTTTTTACATGCTTTTGAACTGCTAGGTTGGCAGAAGCTGGGACAAGTAACAGGAGCTCACCCCGTTTCGCGGCACTAGGGATTCAAACTACTGCACTGCCGACCTTTCAATCGACAAGCTCAGCATCTTAGCCACTGAGCCACTGCATCCCTGGTGACTAGGATTGTACCATCTTGCATTTCATTTCAGGCAGGTGGTGTGGTGGTGCAGTGGTTAGAATGCAGTTCTGCAGGCTATTTCTGCTGCCTGCAATCTGGCAGTTCAAATCTCACCAGGCTCAAGGTTGACTCCACCTTCCATCCTTCCGAGGTGAGTAAAATGAGGACCCAGATTGTTGGGTGCAAGAAGCTGACTCTGTAAACCGCTTAGAGAGGGCTGTAAAGCACCGTGAAGCGGTATATAAGTTTAAGTGCTTATTGCTTATAGTCCAACCCCATGCTCAAACAGGAGGTCCTACACCATTTCAGACAAATGGCTGCCCAATCTCTTCTTGGAAACCTCCCAGTGTTGGAGCATCCACAACTTCATCTTGTCATAACACAAACCCTGAACCTGACCAACAGTGCATAAGTATATATAAAAAAGCAATGTTGCCTTAGTTTTGATGAAACAAAACAACAACAACTGGTATTTCATTCTCTTCATTTTCTTGGCATTTTTTCTCTTTCAGCAACGCATAAAACGACTCATTTTTGGAACATCAGCTCAAAGTCAATAAGCATGGGAAGATATATATATATATATAAATATATAGGTGCCAACACTGTAAAATATACATCAAATGGCTGGACTGGTGCACCAGTGTCATAGACAGAATTCATGACTGCAGTCTTATTGGAGCTGATGGATAACCTCTGGCGCTTCGCTGCTCTGATCATTATTAATGAATCGGGTGAGGGACCTTTTTCTTTCTAGTCCTGACTTCTTCCTTCCTGTTTGAGCAGATCTTCACCCCAAGATCAGTGCAACTGGAACACTATCTAGCAGAGATTTAGAAAACCCAGTCTGTTTCTAAAACAACAACCATAGACAACCGTCCCAAAGGTGCTTTTTCAAGAGGCAACTGGACTTTCTGGTTTTTCTTGGAAGACGTTTCGCTTCTCATCCAAGAAGCTTCTTCAGCTTTGGCTGGATGGTGGGGAATGGAAGGATTTCTATTCCTTGCAGTTATCCGGTCATTAGCACTCTTTGTGAGAGTCGTTGAGGCCACCTGGAGATTTATCTGTGTCCTCAGGGTCACCTGAGTAATGCAAATGGGTGTGGAGCCTTCTTGGAACTGTTGAAAGAACTGGGTTGTAGCCTGGAGTTAGATGCTGTCGTATTCCTCCCCGTCTGTTGAGAGAGGGCTGTTCAATTTTGACATAGATGGCTTCTTTGTTCCCTCTTTCAAACCAGTAGTCCTCTCTGTCCAAAATGTGGACTTTCTTGTCTTCAGAAGCGTGTCTTTTAAATGCAGATGGACTGGTGAATCTTGTACAAGATTCCAGTTGCCTCTTGAAAAAGCACCTTTGGGACAACTATGACCTGGATGACTGAGAATCTCCAGAGACATTCAACCATAGACAAGTTTGCTTAGCAGAAAGGCCCAGTGAAGACTTCCTTTCAGGTAAACGGAATCTATAATCAATGCAATCAATACCTTGGAGATCTTCTAGTCCAACCCGCTGCTGAAGCAGGAGACCTTATACCATTTCAGACAAGTGGCTGTCCAGTCTCTTCTTAGAAACCTCCGGTGATGAAGCACTCACAACTTCTGACCGCAAGCTGTTCCACTGATTAATTGTCCTCACTGTTAAGAAGTTTCTCCTTAATTCCATTTTGACATATAAACTTTCTACAGACTCCCGCTTCTCCTTGATCCAAGGTAACAAACAACTCATTTCTTTTATTGCCGTAGCAATCAAGGATGAATTCCTGGGAGCCCACCTAAGCAATGTTTATTCCCTTCCTTGTTGTCATTAGGATATAAAAACCAGGAGATTAAATACTCTGTGGTTAATTGGCTCTTTGCTTCTATTTGATCTCAGGCCTGGTAGATTACTGACAACCCTTGTAACAAATGTTGGGATTAGACCAGTAGCTCATTTAAACCTTCCTCACTTAGCAAGGAGAAAAGTTAATTTCCAAACCAAAAACTGAATTGACAGGCTGATTGCATTGTTGGCCGGCAGGACATTTATAAAGCAAACAATAAAAATGGTTGGGATTTCGAAAAGGTGATGTTGTGGTTACCAATCCTGCCTTGATGCTATGTTATTCTGCCTAAATTATTTTTAATGAAATCTCCCCTAAAACCATTGGCTCTATTCCTGTGGTGGGTTGCTACTGGTAGACCCCGGATCGGGCGAACCGGTAGGGGCAGTGGCGGCAGGCTCCGCCTACCTGCCCAGACATCTCTGCTCATGCGCAGAGATGTTGAGTGCGTCACGCACTCAAGCAAACCGGTAGCGACGGGATTTGAATCCCACGACTGCTCTATTCATATTAGTGGTTGCAATCATTTAGACTCAAAGCCACATAGATCCTAACATCCTCTGGAATTTAGCCAACCCTAAGGGCAACCTGCAACTAAATGTTCCCATAGTTCCCAGCAGGGATTAACCATACCATATACCCACCATTAAAAGAGGCGATCGCTATGGATCAGCTGCCTATTAGAGCCATTTGTCCTCCTGTTCAAACAGGGGGTTGGACTAGAAGACCTCCAAGGTCCCTTCCAACTCCATTCTGTATTCTGTACTAGCTACAAATTCATACTCACCAAATCTGCCATTAGCACTCCAGTACTAAAAAGCTTAATACACCGTGTGTTTGAAAAACACATTTATATTTAATGCCCTCAGTCATTTATCTTTTAGGCTAGGATATATATCTATATATAAAATTTAAAAGAGGATATGATTTTATTGTTGATTTGTGCCCAACCAGCTCCCATCCCATTTGATTAGCTGCCAAACATCCACAGTTTCAATATGTCGACACCTGGAAGTTTGGAAACAACAGCACAGCTGTGATTCCCCGCAAAACTCCCAGCATGGGGCAGCCGCAATTCTGAACTGCTGGAAAACTTCCAGTTGTTATTATTATTTTCTCCTTTAAGGCTTGCAGTCAAATCCCAGAAAGTATTACTTAGCCAATTAGTTAGAAAAATGTGGAAGGGGGTTGTTTTCTCTTCTGTGCAGTGAAGCAGTGTTGTTATTTTTTATTTATCCTCATCAAACTTTCTCCAGACCACAGATAATGTCGAAGCACAGTCCCCCTCATCTGCCATTAATATGGATATATGTCAATTACAAGACATTGAGAATAAATGGGGAATTCATAAACTAACTTCAGAAGGTCTTTGGAGAGGGAAGAAAGGAAGAAAGTCCTGATGTTCGGAAGCCAGGCAAAATTGTGAGAGCTGGTTTCAGTGTGGCAAGATGGTGTGATTGCCGAGCTGTTTGCACCTTATCCAGCGATGGGTTTCACATTTTGTTATTACCAATTTTCCCGCGCACGCCCCCCAGCCTCAAAAACGTGCCTAAATAGGACGGCATAGAGCTGGGGCAGGTGGATGGGGTAGGCCCAGCCGCAGTTTCTGCTACCAGTTCCGGCTGAATACCACCTCTGATCTCATCCTTGTATTCTGTAAAAGGCATAAGTTGTGTTAATTCTCTCTGCAAAGGAAGAGGGAAAAGGTGTGTGTGTGTAAAATGGAATGTTCTTTACAAGCCAGATAAAATAATTATTGAGTTTTTTATGTTGAATTTATATTTTACTGACAAAGAAATAAAGGGAGACTAGTATAGATCTATTTCAAGCTATTTAGCTCTCATCAGCTAGCCATACCCTTTCTGCATAGGTGAAATCCACCAGGTTTTGACAGGTTCTGGAGAACCGGTAGTGTGGAAATTTTGAGTAGTTTGGAGAACCGGTAGTGGAAATTTTGAATAGTTTGGAGAACTGGCAAATGCCACTTCTGGCTGGCCCCAGACTGGGGTGGGAATGGAGATTTTGCAATATCCTTCCTCTGGAGTGGGGTAGGAATGGAAATTTTGCAGTATCCTTCCCCTGCCATGCCCACCAAGCCACACCACGCCCACCAAGCCACACCCACAGAACAGGTAGTAAAAAAATAAATAAATTTCACCACTGCCTTTCTGGAATTCGAACCTGGCCTACTTGCCCAGGTAGATGTATTAATCTCTAAGCCACAGGCTCTCCTCGCTTTGTCAGCTATACCAGGGGAGAAATCAAGTGTTTTTCCTGTGAAACCAGTCTATCAGGGCAACCTGGTCTACCCAAATTTGGGACGGTGCATACTGAGTTTTGACATATCAGGGTGGGCAAACTCAGGTCCTCGAGCTAATTTCATGCAGCCCAAGTCTCATTTCAGAACCTTCTCAAGAGGTTTCCTCCAGGCAGAAGACAATTTGAGAATGTGTGGAAAGAGACAATGAACGAATGGGTGTCCACCTCAGCTTGGCTTCTCCTCTTTCTGGTTTCAATTCCATCCTCCATGTGTCTGCTAATAAGTACTATTAGGATAACTGCAATATCTCAGAATAGATTTTTTTAAAAATTGGATTAGTTAATCAGACCATGTTCATCTAAGAGAGCCCGCCAAATTTAAAATGACAGCTTACTCTAGTATTAAAATTTACCACAGGGATCCCCAATAAAACCATAGATACTATTTTGTCCTTTGAATTGTGAATTTTTGGGCACAATTCATTGGGCACAAGCATTAGGCAATGCTTGACCAATCAGGAGAAGAAAATCAGAGTTTTTTGCAACAAAAAGCCCTTTTATTATTATTATTTTTTTTACACAAGAAGGAAATATGATACAAAGCACCAGAATGTCAATAAATGTTCAGGATAAAGGTCAGGTTTGCACCTATGGACAAGTCCAGGAAATACATTTGTTCCCACAATGTCTTTGTTTTAAATGCCGCCTTCTGATGAATCAGCTGCAGAAACAGACTTCTGGGGTCTGATGGGATGTCACTTTGCCTCAGGACTGATCAAATAAGATGAATGAAAGTGAAACAGAAACAAATATATTACCTTTGTCATTCAGTTACTTGTGCAGTGCAAGAAGTGAGCTAATCAGACTTACTTAAATAACATTTGTGCTGTGCAACATCCACTCCCAATGATCTAATTCCTGATGGGCCAGGGACTACCTAGCAAAAATTATATTACTTACTAGTGGTAGGATTCAGCTGGTTCAGGCCGGTTTGGGTGAACCAGTAGTTAAATTGCTGGTTGGCCTCGCCCCTTCCAGGAGTGTCCCTGCAGCCCATTTTTGCTCCCAGGAGGCTTCAGGGAGGCCTACTAGGCCCAAAACGGGGCACATGGGGGGGATGCGGGCCCCCCATGGCCTGTTTTTGCTCCCATGGGGGTGCAGGAAGCTGAGTGGGCCATGCCCACCCTGACCACGCCCACCCAGCTAGTCATTAGGGCAGAAAACCGGTTATTAAATTGTTTGAATCCCACCACTGCTACTAACAATTACATACAGGAGAAGAATAAGTCAGGAGAAGAAGGATTTTGCTAAATCCGGAGGTCCCAAAAGTGATTTTTCAAGAGACAACTGGACTTTCTTTGTTGTTCTTTGTAGACTTTTCACTTCTCATCCAAGAAGCTTCTTCAGTTCGCTTCCTGGATGAGAAGCGAAACATCTTCAAGGAAAACCCAAAGGTGCTTTTTCAGGAGGCAACTGGACTTCCTTTTTTTTTTTTTGTTTTGAAGACGTTTCACTTCTCATCCAAGAAGCTTCTTCAGTTCTGACTGAAACTTCTTAGATGAGAAGTGAAACATCTTCAAGGAAAAACAAAGAAAGCCCAGTTGACAAAGCATCTTTGGGACCTCCGGATTTAGCAGATACTTCTCCTGACATATTCTTCTCCTGTATGTAAGTGTAAACACATGCCAAATAAATATACAAAGAAGATTACTATTCTGGGTTGCTGATTGATGGCTCCTTCTAGGGTTCTTGGCTTACTTAAAGAGCAGTGTGTGGTCCATCCCTGATATTTGGTCAAGTGCACACAGTCTCCATTTTTTGTTGGATTATGAGCTCCTGCTTGGACAGACAAAGCCCCAGAGCTCATTGTAACATCATTGCCAAAAAGGCACTTAGAATTGTTAACCTAATCCTGTGAAGCTTCTTCTCCGGTAACATTGTACTGCAAACCAGGGCATACAAAACCTTTGCCAGACCAATTCTTGAATACAGCTCATCTGCCTGGAATCCACACTGTATATTGGACATTAATATGATTGAGTGGGTCCAGAGGTATTTCACAAGAAGAGTACTCCACTCCTCTACTCACAATAGAATCCCTTATGCCACCAGGTTTGAAATTCTGGGATTGGACAATCTGGAACTGTGCCGCCTGCGGTCCAATCTAAGCATAGTACACAAAATTGTCTGCTACAACATCTTACTTGTCAACGGCTATTTCAGCTTCAGCCTCAATAATACATGGGCAAACAACCGATACAAACTCAAGGTAAAGCACTCCAAACTTGATTGCAGAAAATATGACTTCAGCAACAGAGTGGTCAATGCCTGGAATGCACTACCTGACTCTGTTGTTACATCCTCAAACCCCCACAGCTTCAACCTTATACTGCCTACTGTGGACCTCACCCCATTCCTAAGTGGTCCATAAGGGGGCATGCATAAGCGCACCAGCGTGCCTACCGTCCCTGTCCTACCCATCCCAATTTATTTGTTTTCATTTCCTTCATTCTTGTCCATGTTCATATTTATACCTGCTATCTTGTACATGTTTGACAAACGAATAAATAAATAAATTCTAGATACAACCTTCATTTGGGCAACAGCAATTGTATGTGTCAAACGAGTTGATCTCATTTGAACGACAGAATATTGGTTTCGCTGCCCCGCAGTTCATATTTGCTCTGTTTTTTCTAAAACATTTATCTCCTTCTACCTGGTCTTAACTCTGAAAGCAATAAGTGGACATTCTTGCTGGTATATTTTACAGTCCCAAGTCCATAATGGGCAGTTTATCACAATTCTAAATCAATAGCTAAATTATGCTGCCTTCCATGGTGAATCACCTCCGCTTATGCAATTTATGGAGCTCATATCTCCAGTGGACACTAAGTAATCAGCCTATCAGCGTCCTGTGGCATTATCTTCTGTCCATAAGCAATGCTGTTACACATTAATTTAGTTTACAAAGATTTCTGCCCACTCACCTTGGGTTTCATTTTTGAAGGACTAGCAAAAGAAAAGCTGCAATAGGCTTGAGGTGTGGGAGGATCACTATATATATAATCGGATTCATCTTGTATCAAGCAGAGAATCCCTTGTTAGATCAGGATGTAAGCAGACTACTGAGTGACTTTTAAAATATATGAATTTGGGCTGTTAACTAGTAGAGAATCTTGGGCACATTAGAGATTCTGGATTACGCACACTCTTGAGCTTGGCTGAGCATGATGGATAACTAGGAATACTTATGCAGAAATCTAGGTTGCTACCAACCTGCCTTCCATATACCACAACCTGTATACTGCACGAGTCAAAAAGAGGGCTGTGAAAATATCTACAGACCCCTCGCATCCTGGACATAAACTGTTTCAACTTCTACTCTCAAAATGATGCTATAGAGCACTGCACATCAGAACAACTAGACACAAGGACAGTTTTTTCCCCGAATGCCATCACTCTGCTAAACAACTAATTCAAACTATTTACTAAGACTGTATTATTATTATTATTATTATTATTATTATTATTATTATTATTATTATTATTATTATTATTATTATCCTTCCTATTACCTATCTCCTCTTACTTACAACTATAACCTTGTTGCTTGTATCTTTATGATTATATTGTTTTATTTAGTTTCCTAGTATGATTTTGATAGTTATTTAGTATCCTATGACTATCACTAAGTGTTGTATCTTATGATTTTTGATGAATGTATTGATGTAATGTATTTGATGAATGAGAGCTTACACACTGAAGACACATTCCTTGTGTGTCCAATCACACTTGGCCAATAAAGAAATTCTATTCCATTCCATTCCATTCCATTCCATTCCATTCCATTCCATTCCATTCCATTCCATTCCATTCCATTCTATTCTATTCTATTCTATTCTATTCTATTCTATTCTATTCTATTCTATTCTATTCTATTCTATTCTTCTAGAGAGTGAACGTTTTGTAATGTAGCTGTATATATGTATGTATTTTTAGAGAGCTTGAGACAAGCGATAGTCTTTAAGTAGATTGAGATTTTTGATTTAGGGCAAAAGTCTTGGGGGAAGATTGTCCTTGCTGCCTTGCGACAAAAGGCATCATGGTCATTGAATGCCATCAAAGAAAAGGCAAGGTTGCTTGGTCCTTATAAAACCAGCGAGTAAAGAACTAAAAAGCAATATCCACTGTATGGATTTTTTCCTCCCTTTCCCATTAATTAAGCCTAGTTCTCTACGCATTTCGGGCTCCAATATAGAGAAGCAGCTTTGGAGATCATCCGCTTCCCTTTGGCCACAGGATATTAGAAGGCTTTATTTACAAGACGAGCGGAGGGGAGGGGGGCAGGCATCAAGGTTTGACTTCTGCTTTAGGGAAACAATTTTGCTGAAAGGAAAACCAAACGGAGAAGACATTCTTGGCTGACATGTTCGGCCATGACAAAGAAACCAGTGGAATTGTGGCATTTTCAGGAGAAGGAACCAGGGCCATCAAATACAATTTTTCTGTATTTCCTTGAATATTATTGGCAAACCAGAGAGTGGCGTCTAACATCTCAAAGGAATGCTTTGCTTCAATTCTGGATGAAAGCACATTAAGAAAACAGCTTCTTATCTTTGGATATATATTTCTTTTTTAAAAAATCAATGCTCTGACCTTCAAAAAAAGATTTTTTCCCAATAAAAAAATTCCCTTTTTATGACCCTGTAATCCTTTAATTATTTGGGATAGAATCAGGAGAACTGGATGAAGCTGAGCGTTTACTGGCTGGATGCCCTTCCTAACGCCTACGTGAAGTTCACAGCAGAATTTTTTTTTCTTTGTCCCTAATCTGCCATTACTTAAAATTGAACTCTCACTTTCTGAGTGGGATGTGTCTTCACCACTAAGCAATCATGACACTCAGTGAAGATATTTCCCAATGATTTCATATATTATATTGTTTTAGTTATTCATGTTACTTTTTAGATTTATTCATTTATTAGATGTATTAAGGCTTCCTGACTTTAGACTGACTCTGGGTAGCTTACAATATGTGCAGTTATCATCATCATTAGATCCTGTGTGAGCCCATTAGGTATCAAGCGATTTCCAAAATTTTGATCATTCACATTCACATCTACACTTCCTTAGCTCAATAGACAATAATAGGCAGGGCTGTTGTCTAGATAAAAGGGATTGGGTTTTGTTTTTAAGTATGGAGTAGTAAAATAACATTTGGAAGTGCATCAGGCAGAGGTCTACCTAATTCACTGAAGGGAAGAAGGACAAGTTGAACAGATACGACCTTTTAAATGACCTCACTCTGTCAAGGACCTTGGAGTACTCATCTCTAATGATCTAAGTGTCAGAACCCACTGTAACAACTTTGCCAAAAAGGCATTAAGAGTTGTTAACCTAATCTTGCGTAGCTTCTTCTCTGGTAATATTGTACTGCTAACTAGAGCATACAAAACATTTGCTAGACCAATTCTTGAATACAGCTCATCTATCTGGAACCCGTATTGCATACCAGACATTAATACAATTGAGAGAGTCCAGAGATATTTCACGAGAAGTGTCCTCTACTCCTCTGCTCGGAACAGAATACCTTATGCCACCAGGCTTGAAATTTTGGGTTTAGACAACCTAGAAACTACACTGTGTACAGTCCGATCTAAGTGTAGTACACAAAATTATCTGCTACAACGTACTACCTGTCAATGACTACTTCAGCTTCAACTGCAATATTACACGAGCACACAATAGATATAAACTCAAGGTAAACTGCTCCAAACTTGATTGCAGAAAATATGACTTCAGCAACAGAGTAGTCAATGCCTGGAACACACTCCCTGACTCTGTGATTTCATCTCCAAACCCCCATAACTTTGACCTTCGACTGTCTACTGTTGACCTCACCCCATTCCTAAGAGGTCTGTCAGGGGCGTGCATAAGTGCACCAATGTGTTTACTGTCCCTGTCCTACTGTCCCGCATTTATTCATATTCATTTCATGTATTCATAATCATGTTTATACTTATATCTGTTATATTATACATGCTTGACAAATAAATAAATAAAAATGGTTTTGCGAAACTGATGTTAGCTTCACTAGATAGGCAAAAATTGCAGAGAGGACAAGCTGACAAGGATTGCAAACCAAAACAGTCTCTGAAAGAAGTTTGCCTGAGTGGTTTTGCTTTTACCAGGAAAATGCAGAAGAATAGTCAAAATACCATCCAGAATTCCAAGAGTCAGGCCAGGGTTGTCAGCTTGTCGAGAGGTCAGAATTTCACAAGAAGAATCCACACAAGCATCATACAGAAGCCAGAGATCAGACAGTTGATTCCGACGAAGGATTATAGGTCGGGGCAGCCTCTTAAATCAGGCTGCAACCAGCTGCCTTTCATCAAGAGATTTATTCCCTTGCTTGGCAAGTAGCCTCATAGGCTATCTATGCTCTGCTGCTTGCTCTACTCACTGGGTGTGGTGGTTGAGAGGTCTTATTATCTGACTGCCCCACCTGCTCAGGTGGTGCCTGTGTTTGATCAGCTTCAGGTGATGCTTGCCTTTTGAAGCCCGTAGACTTCAATCAAAGTTCATTGCTCTGATGTGAAGTTTCTTCCATGTGGATTGTACCGTACGTAATCTCCAGCCAACAAAATAGAATTTTGAAGCAGAAGTTCTTACATTCCATGTCAGTCTTACATCAAAGCTATATCTGCATCAAAATCCATTCTCTTATATCTTTCAATCAGAATAGATCTGGAAGGGACCTTGGAGGTCTTCTAGTCCAACAACCTGCTCAAGCAGGAGACCCCACACCATTTCGGACAAGTGGTTGTCCATCGTCTTCTTAAAAACTTCTGAAGGCAAGCTGTTCCACTGGTTAATTGTTCTCACTGTTAGTACGTTTTTCCTTAATTCCAGGTTGCGTCTCTCCTTGATTAGTTACCATCCATTGTTTCTTGTCCTGCCCTCTGGTGTTTTGGAAAAATAAGTTGACCTCCTCTTCTTTGTGGTAGCCCCTCAAATACTGGAAGACTGCTATCATGACACCCCTAGTCCTTCTTTTCTCTAGACTAGCCATAACCAGTTCCCGCAACCATTCTTCATATGTTTTAGTCTCCAGGCCTTTAATCATCTTAGTTGTTCTTCTCTGCACTTTTTCCAAAGTTTCAACATCTTTTCTTCCCTTCTTCCCCACTTAAAAACTTACTTCACTCTAGCCATTCAAATACATCTAATGGTGTGAGTAGTTACCCATGAAAACCTATGCATTTAATAACATGTTAACTGGAAAAGGTTCCACCAGATTTCTGATCAACATTTTGTAGCTAAAGAAAGTATACTTTACTTTACTTTTATTTGATTTATATACCGCCCTACTCCTGAAGGACTCAGGGCGGTGAACCAGTTGGTATTCATGATGTAACCTACTCAACATTTTATTGAAAAAAAAAATGAGTGAGAGAAAGAACCATGCTGATCTGGGATGGAAAAGTTAGGATAAAGTTACCATTGGATTTAAGCGGCCAACTTGAAAGTAGCATAACGAGATGATTTAGTTTCACCATGCACGAGCAATTTCCACCAGCCTCAAAATTCCTCTTTTTTCCAGGAGCAATGAGTAATGAAGGACAGGAAATTGAAGTAGTTTTACTTATAGCTGGTTTCTAATTTAATTTTTCTAGAAGAAGGAACTCATGGAATCTAAAGAATCTATGAGATGACCCCATAGGATTTGACGAAGGCCAACTTTCTCCTCTCTGATGCTCGTTTTTTCATTTTATTTGACATTTTTGAAGGTAAGGTTGGTTACAGACTATTAGCCTATGGCAGTGAGCGTTTGCTAAGACTCATAACACAGAGAAAAAAAGTGTGAGCAATAGAAATTACAGGTTTATTGGTATCTTGTTGTCAAGGTAGCTCAGGTTTGCTTACAGATTGAAAAACAGTTCAAGATGCTTTTGTGTTTCATGTAGTGAAATGAACTTTCTGCCTAGAGAGGCTAAATATTAATTGAAAAACTTCCATTTCTTTTGGTTTGATTGCAAAACTTAAAAAAAATAAACCTCTAAAGAGAGAAAACATTGCAGCTTTTCCTATCCATTTAGGCAATTATTTTAATTTACCCTTGAACCAACTAACCAAACCATCTAAAGGAATCTGTACAATCTATTCTTTCACAATGTACATTATGTTTTGAAACCTTCAAAATTTTCTACGAAGGTTGATATATATTTATTACGTAAGTTGATCTTAATAGTCCTTTTCAAAATGAGTAATATCATCTATTGTTTCCTGATTGCTTATTTGTACCCTATGACTATCATTAAGTGTTGTACCTTATGATTCTTGACAAATGTATCTTTTCTTTTTATGTACACTGAGAGCTTATGCACCAAAGACAAATTCCTTGTGTGTCCAATCCCACTTGGCCAATAAAAAATTCTATTCTATTCTATTCTATTATCTGTATAAAACTAAGCCTAAGCGAACAAAATTAAGGAGCACTTAAAATCCACTTTTTTTCCTGTAAAATACAATTGTTCCTGCTGTTTTATTATTATGGTAATAATAGCAACTGGTTTCACATAATTAAATTGATTAGGAATTGATTAGGAATAAACATATTTCATATAGTATCTTCTGCCCTATTCTGTCTCAAGCAACATTAACATGGAACACTTAAAGTATTAAGAAAAAACAAAATATTTGTCTTTCAGTTTTATATGACTCTAAGTTACGGAGGATCCCAGACTTACACACTTTCCGCCGTGCCCTCAAGACCTTTTTATTTCAACAGGCTGGCCTGCCTAACCTCCTTTTTAATTGTTAATTTTAAATTTGTTTTAAAACAATAGGGGTGTTTTAAATTGTTTGGGCCAAATTATTTAATGTGCTTTTACATTGTTTTTAAATTTTGTATTATGTGTGTTTTATCTTTTGGCTGTTCACCGCCCTGAGTCCTTCGGGAGTAGGGCGGTATATAAATTCAAAAATAAATAAATAAATAAAAATAAAGTTACTGTTTTATTAGATCTTAACTGTCATGTTTCCCGGCATTGGAGTTTAGTGTCTTTAGTGTGATGAGATTAGATAGTCCATTCTAGGGGGGGGTTCTACTTACCTTTACTATCGGTTCGTAATGGAGCCGCATGCGCAGAAGCATTCTGATGACATCGGGGTCAGTGGGTGGAGCCTCCCTCCAGTTTTACTACCGGTTCTATAGAACCGGTCTGAACCGGGGGCAACCTACCACTGGTCCATTCCCTTTATGGTGAAGTTCAGCTGAAAAATAGACATGATACTATTATATGATTCACAGAAATGCTACTTCCAGCAACAGGAAGATTGAAATAAGTTTTTTTATACAGACATGTTTGAAATTCCATCAAAATGAACTAAGAGGATATCATAGAACAGGGGTGGGCAACTGTGGCCCTTTTACAACCTGTGGACTTCAACTCCCAGAATTCCTGAGACAGCCAAGTTGGCTCAGGAATTCTGGGAATTGAAGTCCACAGGTCATAAAGGGGCCATATTTCCCCACCCCTGTCATAGAACATAGAATAATAGAATTGGAAGGGATCTTGGAGGTCTTCTAGTCCAACCCCCTGCTCAAGCAGGAGACCCTGTACCAGTGGTGGCATTCTGCCAGATCTAACCAGTTCTGACGAACCGGTAGCAACAATGGGAGGCTCTGCCCACCCGCCTGGACGTCATTACTCTCACTCTGTGCATGCACAGAAGGTCTCGCTCACATTTCCGAACCGGTAGCGAAGGCAAGCGAATACCACCACTGCCCTGTACCATTTCAGACAAATGGTTATCCAGTCTCTTTTTGAAAGCTTCCAGTGATGGAGCATCCACAACTTTGCAAACTACTCCATATTCCATAAGAGAGAATATTTGTAGCTCAGGGTTGAGCTAAGGAATCCTCGGTTCTCTTTGAACTTGATTATTTTCTTGCAGACGTTTCACTACCAACCTAGGTAACATCCTCAGGGCTAGTCAAGTTATGTTATAGGCAGAAGTCCTGTCTCGATGACAGAACTTTTGCATGCTGCTGAAAAGAACACTAGCAGAAATGGGACTCGCTGGACTCCTTTCAACTAGAAATCCAGAGGTTAAGATCGCTTTTTAAATTTCCAACAAATGTACTTCAGATGTTGGTAAGAAATTCCTTTTTCACAGAACCTGAACATCCAAGAACTCTGTAAACTTGACAGGTTCAGGTGAGACAGGACTTCTGGTTGTGCCTGGAAACAGATGTGACCTCTATCAATATTTAGAGTCCAAGAGAGACAGTATAATTAGGCATAAACAGAATGCCCAGATATTTCTTCTAAACGGATTTTTCCCCTGTTATCTGTTCTAGCTCCTTTATATAAATAGATGGGAAGACATCAAAACAAAAGGGGAAAAAAACTGTTTTTGTTAATGTTCAGTGCTTCAAAACTTCATCCAGTAACAACATAAAGGGCCCTTATCTTGCTTATTCAGAGTTGTCAAAGCGTTTAACTCCAAGAATAATTTAATAAGCAAACCTAACTAAGATTATCTTCCGTTGAATTAAAGCACATTGAAACTATCAAAGAGATTCATTTAGCAGACACAGGAAAGATTTCATAAATTCTTATTTATTGAAATAAATGGTATTATTGAGTTTAATCTTCTAACCAGTTAAGCAGGGAAGTCACGTTAAGTATAGCAAGACACTGCTGGGAATAGAGGAAAACCATATTTTGGGTGATTTTTTGTTTTTTAATTGCAGGCAACAAATATTAGGAAATACTTATTCCACAATCTGAAAAAGATTCTTTGAAGAAGCTAAATCAATTTATCTCAGCAGGAAAATGACAAGAGATAAATAGATCCTCCTACTTCAAAGGGGAAAATAAAGCCGAACCTACCCTAATCTTTAATTAAAAAAAAGAAAGGGGGAAAGTGACTTTTGGAGTTTTTTTTTTTTCTTTCTCAAAAGCTGTTGTGTAGTGGTCAGGAATATTTACCGACAAATAATTTGCATAAGATCATACGGTCAGCAGTTAAGTAAATGGATATTCCTCACGCAAGTTGCTTTTAAGATACTGTTTTAAAGCAATAGTTCTCCAACTCTGCTTTAATGGCTAATGGGTGGGCCAATAGGAAATAATATAGTTCAAACTTACAGAGATGGACAGCCTCTTCCTAACTATAATGGTTTGAAACTTCCATTGATTAAGATTTTTTTTTAAAAAAAAATCAGCTTGTCCTAATCCTGTGTCCTTTACTGGGTTGTTACTAGAATTTCTAGAACGAGCATGATGGATCTCAACTTTTCTGGAAGACCCATATAGGTTGGAGAAAGAGCAACATCCCTAAGATTGAAATCCAGGAAGGAAGGAAGGAAGGAAGGAAGGAAGGAAGGAAGGAAGGAAGGAAGGAAGGAAGGAAGGAAGGAAGGAAGGAAGGAAAATGAGCAGAGGGAAGGAAGGAAGGAAAATGAGAGGAAGGAAAGGAAGGAAAGAAGGAAGGAAGGGGAAGGAAAATGAGAGGTAGGAAGGAAGGAAAATGAGAGGAAGGAAGGAAGGAGAATGAGAGGAAGAAAGGAAGGGGAAAGAAGGGAGGGGAAGGGAGGGAAATGAAATAAAGGAAAATGAGAAGAAGGAAGGAAGGAAAGAAGGAAGGAAGGAAGGAAAATGAGAAGAAGGAAGGAAGGGGAAAGAAGGGAGGGGAAGGGAGGGAAATGAGATGAAGGAAAATGAGAGGAAGGAAGGAAGGAAAGAAGGAAGGAAGGAAAATGAGAGAAGGAAAGAAGGGGAAGGAAGGAAGGAAGGAAGGAAGGAAGGAAGGAAGGAAGGAAGGAAGGAAGGAAAGAAGACTCTATTCCATGTTTTATGAACAAATAGATTTTTTTAAAAAAACCCTCTTATCTTCTGAAGGTCTGAAACAGTGCATCTTCCTAGATATACAAATACACACTCGTGCGTGTGTATATGTGTAAACAAAGAAATGAAACCATGGCAACCCTGAGGACTCACAACAGATTACCTTGAATCTCAGAAAAGGGATGCATGCTGATTGAAATGAATCACCCTGATACATAACAAATGGCACACAAGCTTCAGCTCACAGCAGCCTTTCTTCACTTTGAGACTTTAAAGCCAATCAAATAAGAGTTATGAAGTTCTCCAGATTGAAAGGGAGAGTAAAGAAGATGTAGTCCTTTTGGAATATTGATTTGGAAGCATCGAGTCTCACCAGGGAAGGTTGACCAAGAGCAACTCAATGGCAGATAGGGTGTGGTACATATAACCCTACAAGGCATAAAGATAAAGGTAAAGATTTCCCTTGCACATATGTGCTAGTTGTTCCCGACTCTTGGGGGCGGTGCTCCTCTCCATTTGAAAGCCGAAGAGGCAGCGCTGTCCAAAGATGTCTCCGTGGTCATGTGGCCGGCATGACTAAACACCAAAGGCGCACGGAATGCTGTTCCCTTCCCACCAAAGGGGATCCCTATTTTTCTACTTGCATTTTTTTACGTGCTTTCGAACTGCTAGGTTGGCAGAAGCTGGGACAAGTCACGGGAGCTCACCCCGTTACGCGGCACTAGGGATTCGAACCGCTGAACTGCCAACCTTTTGATCGACAAGTTCAGCATCTTAGCCACTGACCCACCATGTCCCTGTTCTACAAGGCATACAACTTGCTAAATGTCCTTTGTTCTATGTTTCAGAGGATATGCTTAATAATCTTATATATTATTAGATTATATTAATAATCTTCGGCTTGAACAAACCAGAACACAAATTCCTAGAGAGAAGGATCTTTTCTTTTTCTTTACAACTTTCTTCCAATCTATTTACAACCAACTATGAATATGTGCGAAGGGCTAGGGATATTGCCAGGGTATGGTCAAAATTGTCAACAAGACATCCATTTTTTTTCATTCTTTGCTCAAGAATCAAAGAGAAAGAGAGATCGATATATTTAGCTGCTTTTAACAAAATAACAGAGTTGGAAGGGACCCTGGAGGTCTTCTAGTCCAACCCCCTGTTCACCCAGATGACCTGTACTAGGGATTCAAACTACCGAACTGCTGACCTTTCTGATCGACAAGCTCAGTGTCTTAGCCACTGAGCCACCTAGTCTTATATCATTTCAGACAAGCTGTTGTCCAATCTCTTCTTAAAACCCTCCAGTGATGGAGCATCCAGAACTTCAGGAGGCAAGCTGTTCCACTGGTTAATTGCTCTTACTTTCAGGAAATTTCTCCTTAGTTCTGAGTGTATTTTATAATCTATATATTAATTCAATTTATGCATTGGCAACTCTATTCAGAGTCACAGTAGGTTGCCAATGCGGCCATCCCATAAATTCATAAGGGTGACATATCCACAAAAAAAGACACAATAAGACAGCGATAACAATAATATTAATATGTCCGTGAACAAAATTGCAAAGCATTAATTAGAATAATCGGGTAGCGAAAACCCTAATCAGCGAGATAAAGTTCAGTCCCCAGAATAATCACGATAGCAAATTTATTGAACATCTTATGGAGCGTCAACGCATTTGTTGTGTTTGTCCTAAACAATAATTTGGAGGAAACCAATTTCTTAATACAACCTTCTGAAATCTGAGTGCCCTTCGGATGTATGAAGTTCAGCAGCCAGGGACCCACAAACCAGCATGGCCATTGCTGATCAACCGAAGAACTGACATCGGCGAGATGAGGAATGATGGTTTAGCACAATGTGTGAACAAGGACACAATTATGCTCTTGCGAGCCAATTTCCCTGCATTTCTTTACGGCGAGGCACTTTTCATATCTTCCCCCATGAAAAATCTTGCTGCTCCTCGCAATCCTGTTGTGAGGCGCTTCCCCCCTGCGGTGACCCCCATTCACTGGAGGAAGCGCAGCCCAAAAAGCCACAATAATCTCATTTGTCTTCATTATACAGAACCTGGGCTCCGACGCTCGTTCTGATGTAAAGCCATTTACCTTCGCTCCCAAGTACATTTAATCTCATTACATTCACTGTCATTACAGTAACATCTTTATTCCACTTGAAAGACTCTAAAGCTCAAGGGGATTGTGTTACAAGGAGGGCCGGCTTTGGGTTATTGAGAGGGGCTTGTGCAAATTCGCGATAGGAGACGCTGCCCATTTTTATAAGTCTGCTGCGATTCTCTTGCGTTAATGGCAATCCTGAAAACTGAGAAGAGCCTTCCTCCTTTCCTCCTTGTCTTCTTTCCTTCCTTCTTTCTTTCTTTCCCTCCCTCCCCCTCCCTCCCTCCATTTTCCTTCCTTCCTTGCCTCTATTCTTCCTTCCTTCCTTCTTTCCTTCCTTCTTTTCTTCCTTCCTTTCTTCCTTCCTCCTTCCCTCCCTCCATTCTTCTTCTTTCATTCCTCCCTCCCTCCATTCTCCTTCCTTCCTTGCCTCTATTCTTCCTTCCTTCCTTCCTTCCTTCCTTCCTTCCTTCCTTCCTTCCTTCCTTCCTTCCTTCCTTCTTTCCTTCCTTCTATTCTTCCTTCCTCCTTCCCTCCCTCCATTCTTCTTCTTTCATTCCTCCCTCCCTCCATTCTCCTTCCTTCCTTGCCTCTATTCTTCCTTCCTCCCTCCCTCCCTCCCTCCCATCTTCCTTTCTCTCTTTCCACCTCCCTTCCCTTTTTTTCTCTGTCTCTCCCTTCCACCCTCCTTTTCTTCCTCTCTTCCTCTCTTCTATCTTCCTTCTTCTCTTTCCACTTCCCTTCTTTTCTCTCTTCCTTTTTCTGTTGCTCTTCCCTTTGTCTCTAGATCTTCTGATCTCCAATGCTTTTGAACTTGGCTTTTAGCAGTTTGGGATTTTTCTCTTTGTCTCTGGCTTGTGAATATGGTGTCTTTGGGTTCCCTCTTCCAACCCTCCTTAACTCTTTAGAGATAAACACTTGATATGCAACATTTCTCCAACAAGCAAGAGGATGGTAGTGGGTGGTGAGGCTTCTTTGATTCCTGGTATTTTTCTGATCAGCCACCTGGCATTGCCCAAGCCCCCAGATTAAGCTCCACCAGGAAAATGAATGTGAATGCAAAGTTTGGTTATGGAGCAATAATGCACATCTGATTTTAATATTCTGATTGACAAGAATATTGGGTGTTAATTTCCAGGGAGGTGGGGTGGGTGGGTGTTAATTTCCAGGGAGGGGAAGATATGAAAATGGGCTAATTTCCCCCAAGGTTTGGAGTGCATCAGAAAATGAAATAAAAACAGACATAGATGTATTAGTTCATAAGCTATAGTTAATGGAAAGTATTGGAAGAAACTCACTGTGATGAAGAAAAAGACATAATTTGAGACCTTGGCAAATCCTAGCCACAGCTCTGCAAGCTTTTATGGTACTGAAGAGTTCTTCCCTTTGGTTACTCCACAATATCACACTTCCCCTACCATTTATTATGGTAGATTTCATTAGGTGTGTTCCTACATGCTACATAAAAAGTTATAGGCTGGCAGAAAAATAAAATTATGCTTTATAAGATTATGTCCTTCTGCGTCTATGGATCCCACATGGGTTGACATAGATTTGCAAAGTGCAGAGAATAAAGGACAAAGTAGAACACTTAAATGTGTCACAGGAATATTCTTCCCAATGTTTATTCTTTAATATAGTCACATCTATAGGTGAGGTGGAAACGAAGACCTACATTTCACGAAGATAGGAAACTTGGAGGTTTGCTTTGTCCTAAGTTAGACCATCAATCCACCAGCTTAAATTCAGCAAGTTTCTCAAAACAGAACCGTCAAGCCTTCCCCATTCTGGGATCCCATCTGTTGTGGCCCGCCAGTGGCCAGCAGAGCTGGCAGCAGATTTGGACAGTGAGAAGGTTGGGGAGGAACGTGGGCCAGTCCTGGAGTCTGGGGAAGGCTCAGTCGGAGGCAGAGAAGAGGCCAGGGCCATCTGATAGTTCTTTGCTGCCTCCGGAGTCTCGAGAATCTGATATCAGTGAGGCAGAAGAACAGCGTGAACCTTTTCCCAGTATGTGCATGCACATAGCTGCCAAGAGACAAGAACAATTAAGGAAACAGGGTCGACTTGGGAGTAAGGCTTGGAGATGATTGGCCCCTCCCATAAGACATAAAAGAGAAGCGAAAGGGACGTGAGCTTTTGCAGGAAGCAATTAGTTCCTCTGGCCGATTCAAGATTTGAAAATTCTTTTTGTGACTCTGTGCCAAGTTTGGCCTTGCCCTGCTTCTGGAAATTAGCTCTTTGGCAGCGTGAGATAGGTGGGTGTTGATAACCTTCCTCTGAAAGACTGTTTATCAAGCCTTGCGGACTGTGCATGAAAGTAATTTACAGCCGTATGAATTAAAGAGGTTTGCCGGGACTAAGTTTGTGCAGTTTACTTTCTAAGGAAGCCTAGGTCAGAACACCGTCAGGAACTGAAGAAGCTTCTTGGATGAGAAGCGAGATGCTTTCAAAGAAAAAAAAAACCCAACGAAGTCCAGTCGCCTTTTGAAAAGAGCACCTTTTCAAGGGGGTAACTTTTTGGACAACCATGGCTTGGATGATTGAGAATCTTCATAGACATCAGGTATGGGGGGGGGCACTATTATTTTCAGAATTCCAGCTATCACAACCCATAGAAATTGTAGGAACTGTGATCCCAATAGATGAGGTTGAAAGCTAGTCCACTTCATCTTACTAGGGTTCAGATAGGACTCTGTACCTAGGTTCTATCTGGAGGTGGTGGAGCACGGGGGCTCAAATGGTTGGAACGCTAGGCAGGAGGTTACCAAGCCCACGTTGGAGACCTGAGAGATGCCATGGGGCAGGGTTGAGCTCCTGTCCTTCACTCCAGTTCCTGCTGGAGGCATGAAAGGAACCCCCAACAGGGTGTCCCAGGAGCAACGGTGATGTCACCAGTTAATCCTTTCAACCCCGGAAGCGCCTCGGTGCTTCTGACACGGGTGCAAAAAAAAATATCTGGAGATGGTGAGGATTAAATCTGAGACCTTGTTCATGTGAACCATGTGTTCTGAGCCTGAACTTTGGCTCTTCTGTTTCTGGAACTGGAAAAGAGTTCTACATAATGACAAGAGGAAGTTCCGCATACTTTCATAGCAAACTTTCTGCTAAGGTATTTCCACCATCACTATCTAAAGTTGTCCCGAAGCAAACTCAGAAAGTTTCACATGCCACATGGGTACCCTGCAGCTTTTCCTCATCTCCCAGCCTATGTCTCAGATTAAGTCACGGGCTGTTTAATTGGATCTTCCATAATTGGCTGTCTTCCTACAACAGGCCTTAAAAACCACAACACTTGGAATCTGTCTGGAACCCGCACTACATATCGGACCTTAATACATTTGAACATGTCCAGAAATATTTCACAAGAAGAGTCCTCCACTCCTCTGCTCGCAACAAAATACCTTATGCCACCAGACTTAAAATTCTGGGCTTAGAAAATGTAGAACTATGCTGCCTTCGGTATGACCTAAGTGTAGCTCATAAAATTATCTGCTACAATGTCCTTCCTGTCAATGACTACTTCAGCTTCAACCACAACAATACACGAGCACACAATAGATATATAGTTAAGGTAAACCACTCCAAACTCAATTGCAGAAAATATGACTTCAGCAACAGAGTGGTCAATGCCTGGAATGCACTCCCTGACTCTGTGGTTTCTTCCCCGAACCCCCAAAATTTTAACCTAAGACTGTCTACTGTTGACCCCATTTCTAAGAGGTCTGTAAGGGGCGTACACAAGCGCACCAATGTGCCTACCATCCCTGTCCTAATGTTCCCTTTAATTGTATTCATTTTATGTATTCAATTAATGTTTATACTTAATACGTTCTTTACAAATAAATAAATAAAATAAAAAATAAATCTTGCTTGCTAAGTCAATTCCAGAAGTCAAAGTTTGAGTGTAATAAACCAGCCAGAGTTTCTCTACTCTATTCGAGAGGCAGGGCTTCACAGGACAAAATGCTCAACCATTGAATGAAGCAATGATTAATCAATGAATGTTTTACATAAAAAAGATACAGGAAGAAGCTTAGATGTTCTCTTAGTTTTATGTACGTCAAGATTAAGAGGTTTTAATTTTAGACGGAAGAGAATTCTGTTGGACACGTCTTCCTTCCCTCCAAATCATTTTCCTGGTCAATTAAAGGAAATAAACATTTATGCAGTTAATTTCCTCCGACGGAGCTCACTAAATGACATCTCTTCAAACATATTTGAACATGACTTAACCGTAACGCTCTTGCCATTATCAGTGAAATTAACTGCACATTCATCTTAAACGTGATTTATCCTTTCTCATCACTTCCTAACAAGCCCCTTGTCTCCAATGACAATCAGGACTAGTTGGATTGGAACCGTGTTTTATATCTCCCTGTGATCAGACATAGAGAAGAAGTGAAGGAGGACAAGAAACAGAATAAAAAGCACAGGGAGTCCTCGATTTACGACCAAAATTTGAGCCAAAATTTTTTGTTGCTAAGCGAAACATTGATTAAGCGAATTTTGCTAGGTCTCAACATTGACCAGCTAGGTTATAAACAGTTCATGGAAGAGAAACAAGATGGAGCTGGTTTTTCAGTCCTCAATTTATGGCCATCATTGAGCCCCAAAGTTCTGTGGTTAAGCGACACAGTTGTTAAGTGAGTTCTGCCCCATTTTACAACCTTTCTTGCCACGGTTGTTAAGTGAAACACTGCAGTTCTTAAGCGCATCTGGCTTCCCCATTGACTTTGCTTATAAGAAGGTCGCAAAATTGGATTGCAATGACCCTGGGACACTGGAACCGTCATAAATATGAGTCAGTCGTCGAGCCTCTGAATTTTGAACACGTGACCATGGGGATGCTGAAATGGTTGCAAGGGTGAAAAGTGGTCATAAGTCACTTTTTTCAATGCCGTTGTAACGTTGAATGGTCACTAAACGAACAGTTGTAAATTGAGGATTACCTGTAGTCCAGTGGTGGGTTGCTCCCGGTTTGCCCCAGTTTGGGTGAATCAGTAGTAGTGCTGCACGCTTGTGAAGCAAGCCTGCCCGCCCGTACACCTGCGCACTACCGATAGCGAACTGGTAGCACCGGGATTTGAAACCCACTACTGCTGTAGTCCTTCGTGGACGTGGGAAACTGAGGCACACACAACTTTAACACACCCTTCCTGGTTTGCAACTTTGGCCAGTGCACCGCGAGTAGAAGTTAGCAGGTGCCCCATTTTCCAAAAATGCATTTCAATTCATCTGCATTTCAACATGCATTTTCAAGGCGTTGTATGAAATGTGAAATATTACGTGTGCGTGTGCTTCTTTTTCCCTAGACAATACGGTGGAGGCAACGAGATTAAAACAATCCTTTTCTGTGGTTTACCTTGGAGAAAAGAACTAATATTATTCCATAATACGCAGGGCATTTTTTTTCTTCCCTGGCACTCCAGCAAGGGAATTAGCAAAAATATTTTGAAAAAAAAGAGAGAGAGAGAGAGAGAGAGAGAACCTTGAACCTTCTCTTCCACTGGAGGAAAAAAAAAATCTTTTTGCAAAGCTTGTCCAATGTTAGATCTCCTGAATGTTTTTGTTTCATTATAAATGGGAAACCTGGATCTTCTCTCCCCCACCTCCCTTCTCCTGGCTCCCGCAAGCCCTTATTTGAATCAATATCACCGGATGAGCTAATATGTATTTTTTAATATCTCCTAAATGTTTAATTTTGTTTTGCCACCAATGTTTCATTAAATCTTCTTGCCCCTTAATTAAACTAATGACTTTATTGCTTTTTGATCAGCCAAGTAGATTATCAGATTATTAACTCACAGCTTCCCTTCTCTCACCCCCCTCCACCCGTCACCGTTATTACTGTATTGTGCAAAATATCTCAATTTAGTTAAGTCAATAGGGTGACCTTTTGGGAAGGAAAAAGGGAGGCCACCTGAATAAGTTGCCATTCCGGAACTGGCACGGTGGAAAGTGCAAAGCAAAAAGCATATATATATATATGTTTTCATAGATTTTCACGGGTAGAGGTATGCAAGTTTTGGTGTATTCGGGTCTTTTCCTGTGTAAGATTGAGAGTATCTTGTCAATGTTTTGACGAGGTCTCACTTGTCATCTTCAGGCTGGTGTCTTCAGCTTCGTGCTTGTGCGAGGAAAGATTTGGCCCTCGGAGGCCTTCTAATCCAACCCCCTGCTTAGGCAGGAGACTCTACACCACTTCAGACAAATGGTCATCCAATCTCTTCTTAAAAACTTCCAGTGTTGGAGAATTTACAACTTCTGGAGGCAAGTCGTTCCACTGATTAATTGTTCTAACTGTCAGGAAATTTCTCCTTAGTCCTAAATTGCATCTCTCCTTGATTAGTTTCCACCCATTGCTTCTTGTCCTGTCCTTCAGGTGCTTTGGAGACTAGTTTGACTCCCTCTTCTTTGTGGCAGCCCCTGAGACATTGGAACACTGCTATCATAGGATCGAAGCCTCACCCTTCTTGGGAGTGGATCAATTGCACGGAGGCCATCTTGGCTTATTTGATACTCACCACCGTTAAAATAAACACTTCTGTAATGAACACCTGAATACAGTTTTCCAGATCTTTGTTGCCATCTACGGCCACGGAGAATTTTGGCAGCCCTTCCTATGGCTTGTTTATTTTCAATCCCTAATTTAAGAGTTTATAATCCCGCGAGGCAGTAATTTTAGAAAGCATCTTTCTCCATAAATTTGATAGTTGATACTTTATGGAACATCCTGATTTATGGTTAATTGTTAATTGTTCATAACATTTGCTGCTTACTGGAAGCATCCTTAAAGTGCCTCTCTCTTTAATATGCAATAATGCCTATTTTGTTAAACGTAAGTATCAGAAGGGATATCTTTTCCTATAGTTTCGCTCTTCGTGTACCTCTAGAGTCAGAAATATTTTGCACCTGTAAGGATCATGCAGAGAACGTTAGTCATTTCCATTATTTCCTCTTCGCAGGCTTTGTTGATTTATCAAGATCTTAGTTTACAAACAATTAGAAAGAGATTTGTACAGAAATAGATGAAAATAGCTAGAGAGTTAAGACATATAAAATGCTAGAGAAAGTATGGCAGATGTTCTTCCTGACTTAATTTCATCAACTTCATAGAGAGAGGGGGGGGAGAGAGAGAGAGAGAGAGAGAGAGGGAGGGAGGGAGGGAGGGAGGGAGAGAGAGAGAGAGAGAGAGAGAGAGAGAGAGAGAGAGAGAGAGAGAGAGAGAGAGAGAGAGAGAGAGAGAGAGGGTGAATGTATGGTGAAATAAAATAATACAGCCATAAAAGAATTTTTTGTGGCCAACCTTCTGCCCAGAGTAAGAATCTAAATAGTCTAACCTTCTTGGAATACATTCAGCGAAGGAGAATCCACCATCTTACTGGGTCATTGGTTCCACTGTGGATGTGCTTTAACTGTCAAAGTTTTATACTAACATCTGGTCAGAATCTGTCTTCCTGTAGCTTAAAACATCTATTCTATGCCCTGCCCTGTATACGAGAAAACAGGTCCTAACCTTCCTTTGTAGGACATTCTTTCAAGTGTTCAAAGAATACTTCATCTAGTCATATTTTCTCAAGCTTAAAGACACCTAACTCTTTCAGTCTCTCTTCACTGGATTTTTGGGAGTCGGATAAATAAAGCAAAATCCAGAATGGATGAGAGATATGGCTTGTGAAAAATCCATAGTTCCTGACACTTGTCTTGTGAACCTTTCAGATGTATCTGATCAGACATAGTAAAAAAGGGGGAAAAAATGGCCGATCAAATGTTTTGGGACTTCAGATCTCATCACCCCTTGTATATCCATGCTGTCTATGTTTGATGGGAAATATAGTTCAAGGGACGCAGTGGCTCAGTGGCTAAGATGCTGAGCTTGTTGATCGAAAGGTCGGCAGTTCAGCGGTTCGAATCCCTAGTGCCGCGTATCGGGGTGAGCTCTGGTTATTTGTCCCAGCTTCTGCCAACCTAGCAGTTCGAAAGCACGTAAAAAAAAAATGCAAGTAGAAAAATAGGGGCCACCTTTGGTGGGAAGGTAACAGCGTTCCGTGCGCCTTTGGCATTTAGTCGTGCCAGCCATATGACCACAGAGATGTCTTCAGACAGCGCTGGCTCTTTGGCTTTGAAATGGAGATGAGCATCACCCCCTAGAGTTGGGAACAACTAGCACATATGTGCAAGGGGAATCTTTACCTTTACCTACAGTTCAAAAATATTTAGAGCATCAAAGTTGTTGTTCCGTAAGATAGTTCTTTGGCCTGACCCAGTAGAGTTCTTCTTATATTCTCAAAACTGAAGCTCAGTGCTTGGTCAACAGCTGGAGGCTTATTGCCTTTCTTCTCAGTTTATGAACCATTAGAGGCTGTTGACACATCTCAAACATGTTGATCATCCCCAAGATTTGCTTGTGATCTTCCCTCTCAACGACCAAATTGAGAGGCAGAATGTGGAATCAAATTTGCCAACAGCAAGGATACTTCAGAGCAGGGGTGGGATTGAAAAATGTTAGCAACTGGTTCTCTGCCCGGTTGCTGAATGGGCATGGCCATGGGGGCGTGGCCTAGTCGGCTTCCAGCACCATGGCGGGGAGGGAGGCGTTTTCACCCTTCCCGGGCTCCGGAGGCTTTATTTGAGCCTCTGGGCTCTGGAGGCCCTCCAGCGGCCAGAAACAGGCCTCTTTCCAGACTACTGGTACCTCCAATAGGCCCATTTTTTGCCCTTCCAGAGCCTGCACTTACCTGGCATCCAAAACGGGCTGCGTGGAGACTCCTGGGAGGGGTGGGGTGGGGTGGGCGGGGTCAGCCAGTCCTTGTAACTACCGGTTCGGCGAACCAAATTAAAATTAACATCCGGTTCACCAGAACTGGTCCGAACTGGCTGAATCCTACCCCTGCTTCAGAGGGATGGACTTATACGACATACAGTGCACTAGGCTAAAATGGATTTAAATCCCTTGAGTGGGGTTCAGCATGTGGGGAGAACCCTGATCCATGTGAATCAGGCCATCATGTTAAAACATCATATTGTTTATTTGTTCGGGTACCACGTGAAGAAAGCAGCACAGGTGTTTTGTTAATTCAGGTTTGGGATTTCACATAATGTGCCATCCCAGATGTGAGTAGACAGTTTGCTTGGGACTTCTTGAAGAACCAATACATCTGGAAGCTGCCAACTTGGAGAAAGTTAGTGTCATCAGCTAAACATGGCCTCCAGCTTTGTTGATGAGCAGCAGGGAAGATGGTCTTTGCTGCTTGCTTCTCATTACACGTCATGCTCCTTCTTTCTTAAGCTAAAATTCAGATGCAACCTGCAGAGAACGACACTTCTTAAAATACCATCACTGTTTCTGACAGAACAAATAGGTCCATAAGTGGCTGCCATCCACCACCAGTTTCTTATCCTGCCATTCCTTCCTTCCTAGCTCTCTGCATGCCAATAACATCTGAGCAGATGCGACTGTAGCCTTGGGCCAATACCGCATCGGTATTTGGTTGTAACATGCCTATTTAACTTTATGTGAAATTAGTCATTGTCGGTTTTACATTCCGTGCAGCAGCAACAAATAGAGGCGTGCAAAAGGCAAGGGATTGAAGTAGATATTAAACAGTAAGATATGAAATTGGTCTAGTGTTGGTGGCGGTTTTCTTGAGTCTAAGTAATTCTATCATCTAGCACAGGGGTAAAATCCAGCAGGTTCTGACAGGTTCTGGAGAACCGGTAGCAGAAATTTTGAGTAGTTTGGAGTTCTAGTCTCATCTTAGTTATGAAAGCCAGCTGGGTGACTTTTGGGCCAGTCCCTCTGTCTCAACCCAACTCATCTCACAGGGTTGTTATTTTGGGAATATAGGGAGAGGAAAGTGTGCAGGCATATTTGAAGGATATGTTTGCCACCGTGAGTTACTTGTAAAAATAAGGTGGGAGACAAATAAATAAATAAATAAAAATGGCCACCAAGAAATTACCCAGCCATTCTTGTTTGTATGCTAGTGACATGTAATTTGGAAATGTTTGTTGGGAGAAGGAATCAGTGAAATCCAATTGAATCTAATCCTTTATTCTGTGGCTCAGCGGCTAAGCGGCTAAGACGCTGAGCTTGTCGATCAGAAAGGTCAGCAGTTTGACGGTTCGAATCCCTAGCACTGCATAATGGAGTAAGTTCCCGTTACTTGTCCTAGCTTCTGCCAACCTAGCAGTTTGAAAGCACATAAAAAATGCATTTGATGGGAAATATAGTTCAAGGGACGCAGAGGCTCAGTGGCTAAGATGTTGAGCTTGTCAATCGAAAGGTCGGCAGTTCAGTTCGAATTCCTAGTGCCGCGTAACACGGTGAGCTCCTGTTACTTGTCCCAGCTTCTGCCAACCTAGCAGTTCGAAAGCATGTAAAAAATGCAAGTAGAAAAATAGGGACCACCTTTGGTGGGAAGGTAACAGCGTTCTGTGCGCCTTCGGCATTCAGTCATGCCGGCCACATGACCACGGAGACATCTCCAGACAGCGCTGGCTCTTCGACTTTGAAACAGAGATGAGCACCGCCCCCTAGAGTAGGGAACAACTAGCACGTATGTGTGAAGGGAACTTTCACCTTTAATGGACAGAATCTTGCCAGACTAAAGCTATAACCTTCTAATTTATTAGACATATCCTGAGAGATTACAGGGTGTAGCTCCCTGGACCACTTCCCTGCTCCCCATCCAGCTTGGAACTGTGCAATCTTTTAATCTGGACCTCTTTCTGGACAACTCTAGGTTGCCGACACTCCCTCCCACTGCTTCTCCACTGCACATTCCATCCCAGAAAAGGTCCACTTTGAGGAAGATAGAAGCAACAAGTTAGGAGGCAGCCTAGAGACAGGTTGTAAACAGGACAGAAAATATGGAGCTAACGACCACCAAAGGTAAAAGCAGAATATATAACAATGAAACTTACTAGTGCTAGTATCTACTAGCGCTAGTAAACCCATAATAGGTCAACTGCTACTCTTCAACTGTTTGGGGGGGGTGTTACAACTCCCAGAAACTCTGCCAGTATTGCCGATGGTTGAAGAATGAATGAATGAAGAATTCCATGCATAGCAAAGCAAGATATTTTTTTCCTCTTTCTCAAGGTTGCTTCTTTGGCCCTTGCAAGTTTGTGCTGCTTGTTCTAGCTGCCCATCACTTTTTCCAGCTGAGAGCTCTGTCACAATGAAGCAATTTCCATAGCATCAGAGTCTTATCCTCACAATCGATCACTTAGAAGGGAGAGAGCCACCGAGGTGGCAAAGGGAAGGGAATGAGCTCCATTGACTGATGGGACTCAGTGAAGCAAACTCGTCCTTTTTTGGAGAATCTAAGTCTACCCATCCTTTTTCATTTACGCCTTTGACTGCAGCTCTGCTGAGTGAAACTGATTCTGTAAACCCGTCCTCGTAATTTTTTTTTGTTGGGGGGGGGGGGCGAGGCTTCTGCAAACCTGTAATTTTTGGGGAGGCTTCACACGTTACACCATATGGGCATGGGAAATAGGAAAGTAAAACCTTAATGTGCTACTTAGCTAATTAGGACCCTACATTCAGGAGCTGGTCCCCTCACTGATGACTGCATGAACCTAGAAATCTTTGTTGAATTTCTACTTGCCTGAAAGAGATGGGAAGATCCCATTAACTACATGCACATTTGAATTTAATAGAATAACAGTTTCAGGATTCCAAGTAATACCCCCAACGAAAGAAAACTCCAAGGTTTGAGGTTCCTCAAAGTTCCTCTTTATTGAAGATGTTATATTGGCACATCTGGGAAAACCCGAATCTGAAAGTTTCCAGGTTTTCCCCACCCAAGTGAAAGTTCAGGTCCCTGCCCAGCACCCTAATGTCCATCACATGGTCCAATCATCCACTGCCGAAACTGGAGACACCTCCCAGTCATCCGACTCCAGGTGCCAGGGCAAAGAGTCCTTGACTCTCTGAGAAAGGAATGTTATTTTGACTGCATATTACATATCACCCATACTCTATTCAATCCCCCCTCCTATTTTCCCACAGAAAAATATGTGGCAGGCCTAAAGGCCCAAATGTAAAAAATGGCTTCCAGGTCTGACAAACAGAATAACAAATTTGGAAGGGACTTGGAGATCTTCTATCCAACAACCTGCTTAAGCAAGAAATCCAATGCCATTTCAGACAAATGGATCTGCAATTTCTTCCTAAAAACCTCCAGTGTTGGAGCACCCACAACTTCTGGAGGCAAGTTTTTCCACTGATTAATTGTTTTCACTGTCAGGAAATTTCTCCTTAGTTCTAGGTTGCTTCTCTCCTTGATTAGTTTCAATCCATTGCTTCTTGTCCTGCCCTCAGGTGCTTTGGAGAATACATTGACCCCCTCTTCTTTTTGGCAGCCCCTCAGATATCAGAACACTGCTTTCATGTCACCTCTAGTCCTCCTTTTCATTAAACTAGACATACCCAATTCCTGCGACCGTTCTTCATATGTTTTAGCCAGGAGAGAAATCTACTTACCTTCCCAACTGGTTCGGAAGTGCACGCATGCGCAGAGGGTAAAAAACAGGCTACTTCCTGGTTAAAACCAGGAAGTCACGATGATTGGGCGGGTGGGCAGAGCCTCGCGCCGCCATCGCTACCAGTTCTCCGAACCACCGGCCGCCATCTCTGCCAGTTCAGCTGAACCGCTCCAAAACAGGAGCATTTCACCCCTGATTTTAGCCTCCAGTCCCCTAATCATCTTTGTTGCTCTTCTCCACACTCTTTAACTTACTAGATGTCTATAATTCAGTGAGAGAATTTAAGATGAATTCTAGACCATTCATTCTCTCTGATAAGTGAAGCTGTTGACAGGCTTCCTGCCTTTCTGGAACTGTCAGGTCCCAAACCCAGCATGACACAAACTGAATTGTAGACAAAACCTGTAGACAAACTCTTGCCAGACTTGAAGACTCTCTTATCTGCATCTACTATATACTCTGTGATCTATCAGGGATGGGTTGTCTTCACCCTCTTTCCTTCACACGTGATATCTGGGCTGAGTTACTTTTTATGAAGTTCCACAAATGAATTATTCCCAAGTCTCAGAACAAAAATTAAAATTGAAGTTCAGGGTCTATCTTCCAGAAGAAAAGTTCCACTCAACTTATCATCTATGATTTGTGGAGTCCAGCGAATGTTTAATGTGTAGTTAAGAGATGTGTACCATTTTTCTGAGCCTGTAGAAATTCTCAGTCATCCATCCAGGTCATGGTTGTCCCAAAGGTGCTTTTTTCAGGAGGCAACTGGACTTTCTTTGTTTTTTTTTTCTTTTGAAGATATTTTGCTTCTCATCCAAGAAGCTTCTTCAGCTCTGACTGGATATTGGGAAATGGAAGAATTTATATTCCTTGTGGACAGCTGGTCATTTGCATTCTTTTAGAGAGCGTTGAGGCCACTTGGAAGTGTGCAAGTATCAATGAATTTCCAGAAAAATTGCAGACTACAGGAAGCATTCGCTCTACTCAGGTGACCCTGAGGACAGAGATAAACCTCCAAGTGGCCTCAATGACTCTCTAAAAGAATGCAAATGACCAACTGTCTGCAAGGAATGCAGATTCTTCCATTCCCCTCCATCCAGTCAGAGCTGAAGAAGCGAAACCTCTTCAAAAGGAAAAAAAAAAAAACCAAGAAAATCCAGTTGCCTCCTGAAAAAGCGCCTTTGGGACATTTTTTTCTGAGCACAAAATGTCCTTTGTGCATAACTGAAAACGTGCAACTTGCTGTGTTAATATTTGCAATGCCAACTATCATGGGATTGGAGCATTCCGCTCCTCCCCTTTCCATTCCTGGTGGGAGTGTTTCTTACACATCATGACAATGCCCCAAGTGTGTGTAATTGTTCAGTTAACTCAACTGATGTCTCCATTAGCACTAAGCAAATACTCGGGTGCTAGCTCAAGTAGTGTTTGCATGAAACTCCTCAGTAGGTGTTATACTTTGTTATCGGATATTGTAGAATGTTCTCAGTGATTAAGTCAATTCAAAATGTTCATCGTAAGGTTTTATATTAGCATGTTCCAAAACTGTTGACATACCTCAGAGTGAGAAAATGTGTTCTGAAGCATGTGCATCAGATGAAAACACACAGTAGATATAGAATAAGGGCTTCTCCTCCTCCTCCTCCTCCTCCTCCTCCTCCTCCTCCTCCTCCTCCTCCTCCTCCTCCTCCTCCTTTCTCCCCTTCCCCTCCTCCTCCTCCTCCTTCTTCTTCTTCTTATTCTCCTCCCCCTCTCCTTCTTCCCTTCCCTTCCCTCCCTTCCCTCCCTTCCCCCTTCCTTCCCTTCCCTTCCCTTTCCCCTTCCTTCCTTCCTTCTTTCCTGCCTGCCTTCCTGCCTTTGCCTTTGCCTTCTATTCCCCATCCTTCTCTTCCCTTTCCTTTCTTCCTGTCACACTTCCTTTCCTTCCTCCTTTTCTTCCTTCCTTCCTTCCTTCCTCCTTCTCCTTCTTTATTTCTTCCTTCCTTCCTTCCACCCCATCCCATCCCATCTTAACCTAGTCCATAGAATTCTTGCATCCCTTAGATGAGCAGATGCCTGCCTTCTTCCCTTCCCTTCCCTTCCCTTCCCTTCCCTTCCCTTCCCTTCCCTTCCCTTCCCTTCCCTTCCCCTTCCCCTTCCCTTCCCTTCCCTCCCCTCCCCTTCCCTTCCCCTTCCCTTCTTTCCTTCTTTCATGGCAGCATGAGCTCTTTTTTTCTCCACCAAAGTGTAACTATTTTTTTCCTAGAGTTCGTTAAAGTACAATCCACTGTATGCTTTGGGGGGAAAAAATATTCCTTTGTTCCGCTTCTCTGCCTTAATGTACGTCCATTTGCATGTGAAAGGGAGATAGATACATGGCAAGCCAGAGACAAGCGCGCCTCTTGTTTTTTTTTCTCAATAAGGCCCTCTATTCATACCTTTCCTTCTGACGCCGCAGGATCATACCGTCTTGCTCTGCTGTAAATATAGCCCGAGACGGGTGGTACTATTTTTGGGTTTGTCTTCTGCTTTCCCTCCTGCCCCTCCAGTTCCTGGGGTTCTGACAGTGCTGACTTTGTTGCTAAATTTGATGGGGAAAGAAAGACAAGGGGTGCCAGGATGAATGAGCGCGGATGGCAGCTGCAGAAGCGCCTCCGTCGACATGGTCTATTTTATCACTCAGCTTGAGACTCAAGGTGTCCAACTGTATTTTTAGCACTTTTTGAAAAGTGAAGCACGCCTCTTGTCTCTCTCTCTCTCTCTCTCTCTCTCTCTCTCTTTTCTTTTTCCAGCCACTGCGATGGTGCTCCTGGCGAGGGGCTGTTGCTGTTGTTTCCCCCCAAATAATAATAAAAGTGTTAATCTTATGATAAATGGGAAGGTGCAGAGCCACCAGAGCCATTAAGATCTCTACGAAGCCGGGCTCAGATAACACCCTGTTGCAAAAATGTGGCTGGCAACTTAACACCGGCTCCGTGTTCATTTACGCTGCATAAATTCTGGAAAGAAACTTTCCTCTGTCGTTCCTCTTCAAGGGGAAACAAACAAACCAACAAAAAAGCATCGTTTGAGGAAAGGTAGCATGAGATCCACATTGCAGTCGGATGCAAAAGTAAATCTAAACATTTTTTCTTCTGTTCAATCGTCCAGTTTCTGTTCAAAACTGCTGGGACAACACGATTGTCCCAGCTGTTTTCTTGGCAAGGTTTTTCCAAAGGGGTAAACCACTGCCTCCTTTTTAGAGCTGAGAGAAAGTGACCGGCGCAAAAATCATATTCAAAATCATATTCACACAAAACGCATGGTTGGCTGAGGAATTCTGGGAATTGAAGTCCACAAGTCTTAAGGTTATCTGGGCTGGTTGGGGAATTCTGGGAATTTTGAGAGTTGAAGTCCACGTCTTAAGGTTGTCATGGCTGGCTGAGGAATTCTGGGAATTCTGGGAATTGAAGTCCACAAGTCTTAAAATTGTCTTGGCTGGCTGAGAAATTCTGGGAATTGGAGTCCACAAGTCTTAAAATTGTCTTGGCTGGCTAGGAATTCTGGGAATTGGAGTCCACAAGTCTTACAGTTGTCATGGCTGACTGAGAAATTCTGGGAATTCTAGGAGTTGAAGTCCACAAGTCTTAAGGTTGCCATGTTTGGAGACCCCTGATTTACACAACCCATTGCAACTGGAACCCTGCTTGCATTCATACACAAAGCAATGTGCAAAACAATAAATTGCACATTGGCTGTACATGAGGGGCCTAGTTTAGACAACATGCTAAAAATGACTGGGACTGCACAGTAGATTCCAGCACAAACTACATAAGTCTATTTTAATATGTTCTGCAAACGGCAACCTACATAAACCTATTCCCCGCAATTTCAGTGGCTTATCGGGTGGGAAAGATACATGGACAGCTAACCGTTCCTGGCAGTAGCTTCCTCAAGTTAACTTGTCCCACAAGGGTGTCGTAAAGAGACTATATTTAAGAGAAAGGAAGATGAGTTTTTCTCCACATAATAGATCTTTAAAAACGGTAAGGCTATTTGAGATTCTCCTAAAATACAGTAATGGAAACTTATTAGGTCTTTCTTGATTCAGGGTGGTGTGGTGTTGGGGGCAATGAAGTGGAGCCCTGCCAAGAAGTGCTGTTGTGTGAGCCCAGGGAGTGTGATTTCAAGACATGGCTTTGTGGTAGAAACAAATCCAAAGCTCAATTTTGCCCTACAGGTGATCTTCTTACTTAGAAGCAAAGTTGGAACTAGAATTTCTATTGTTAAATAAAGTGGGTTGCATCCAATTTACGACTTTTTTTTTGACACGGTTGTTAAACCAATCACTGCTGTTGTGAAGTAAGCCACACAGTCATTTCATGAATCCAGCTTCCCCCATTAATACAAATGATTCCCGTTCCCCACCATCTAGTCAGAGCTGAAGAAGCTTCTTGGATGAGAAGCGAAACGTCTTCGAAGAAAAAAAAAAACCCAAGGAAATTCAGTTGCCTCCTGAAAAAAGCACCTTTGGGACAACCAGGACGTGGATGACTGAGAATCTTTACAAACTTTTATCTATACAATTTGCGATGAACACCGTTTGAATGGCATGGGAGTAGGAATGAATTTCAACAGGAAAAACCAATTGCAGACTAGAGCAAATAATAGATACAAACTCAAGGTAAACCGCTCCAAACTTGATTGCAGAAAATATGACTTCAGCAACAGAGTGGTCAATGCCTGGAATGTACCACCTGACTCTATGGTTAATTCCCCAAAACCCCATAACTTTAATCTTAGACAGTCTACTGTCGACCTCACCCCATTCCTAAGAGACCTGTAAGAAGTGTGCATAAGCGCACTGACATGCCTTCTGTCCCTGTCCTACTGTCCCGATTTATTCATATCCATTTCCTGTATTCATAATCATGTTTATACCATATTTTCCCCAAAATAAGACTGGGTCTTATATTAATTTTTGCTCCAAAAGAAGCATTATGGCTTATTTTCCAGTTAGGTCTTATTTTTGGGGAAAATATAGTACTGAACACCTCCATCTGCTGACAATCTTAGCTGGGGCTTATTTTTGGGGTAGGGCTTATATTACGAGCATCCTGAAAAATCATGCTAGACCATATTTTATGGTTAGGTCTTATTTTCGGGGAAACAGGATACTTATATCTGTTATCTTATTTGACAAATAAATAAATAAGTAAATAAAAAATTCATAACTTATGTTAACATCTCTGTTCCCTAATTGCCTGATCTGATTGGTGTTGCATTCTCCTTTCCTTTCCCCCCTCCTCCGTCTCACCCCCACCCCCTGAGCACTGAGAAGAGCTGCAGAGTGAAGATGCATTAGAGTAATTACAACATAATGACAGCAGATCATGAATCGAGAATGCGGCAGACAGGGTAGGGAGGTGAGGTAGTGTAAGTCAGAAATCGGCTGGCAGAGAGGTGGGGAACCCTCCGGAAGGAATTCTCCAACACTGACGTTGTAATTAAAATTGAGGTGAAGAGGGGTGGCAGTTCTCATTTCTGATAGCTGCCCGTGAATATTAATTAGCTTCAGGAATCCAGCCGAACGCAAGCACAGATGCCGTCCTCCCTTTTGCAATCTGGTTTCTAGGTGTTTCCTCCCCCCTTCTCTCCCCCCCAAAACATCCCTGATGGATGTTCAACAGATATGTTAGGGAAATCCTACGGTTTCCTTGGAAACTTGGCTTCAGTGAAAATGAAAACAGGATCAAGGCTAGCCAGGGACGGCGGTCATTAGCCCAGTAATACAGAGGCATCTATGAAATGTGGTCCAAATTTTATACCGGTTCCCAGAAGTGATGTACAAATATCTGTTTGCTTCCATCCCAAAGGGTAGAAACAATTCAAAGAGAATGCTCACAAAAACTGGCCTTGGCAGAAATGACCCCAAGAGAGATTTTTTTCAGAGAAAGTTTCCAAGAATTCTTTTTTGTCTTCTCTGAAACAATGAACTACCTGATTGATTGATTGATTGAAGAGCTGAGGTGGCGCAGTGGTTAGAGTGCAGTACTGCAGGCTACATCTGCTGACTGCTGGCTGCCTGCAATTTGGCAGTTCAAATCTCACCAGGCTCAAGATTGATTCAGCCTTCCAGCTTTCCGAGGTGGGTAAAATGAGGACCCAGATTGTTGGGGGCAAGAGGCTGACTCTGTAAACTGCTTACAGAGGGCTGTGAATCACTGTAAAGTGGTATATAAGTCTAAGCGCTATTGCTATTGCTATTATTTTATTAAATAATTAAGAAGAGTTTGGGCAGCATTTGTCTGAAATAATATAGGGCCGTGATGGCAAACCTATGGCACGCATGCCACAAATGGCACGAAGAGCCATCTCTGTGGGCAAGCGAGCCATCATCCTAGGTCAGCTCCACCACATATGCGCGTGTGTGCATCCTGCCTGCCAGCTGATTTTCAGGTCTCTGCTGTGCATGCAGGAGGCGCATGCGCATGCCGGGAGGTTGCACATCCCCCCGTGGCATGTTTTTGGTGCCAGGAGGCTTCAGCGAGGCCTGCTAGGCCCAAAACGGGGCACGGAGAGTGGGGGGCATTCCATTATGGGTGTGGGCATGTGCACCCAAGGAAAAAAAGGTTAGCCATCAATGATATAGGGCTTCCTGCTTGAGCAGAGGGTTGGACTAAAAGATCTCCAAAGTCCCTTCCAACTCTGTTATTCCGTTATCCATTTGAATATTTTTGGCGTGCCTCTCCTCTCCTCAGGAGGAAAAGTAAAGATCTTTCTTCCTTCAATCCATTCCAACCCTGATTCAGAAAGCACCTTGGCCTGCTGCTTTCTAAACATTAAGTGTTGCTTGCTTGCACGATAGCATCTCATCTACTTGAGCTCATGAAGGTTTCAAGTTCAAGGCTGAGCGGTGGAGAAGTTTTATGAAACACGTGGTAAATTATACTGCAGCTGCGACAGCACAAATACTTTGCTTCCTGGGATTGTGTTACGTATTCCCTGACCCAGGTTTTGTGGGGAGAAAAGTGCAAATTAGAGAAAAATAAAGTTCCCCTCCCAAGCCATCGAGACAGTGCGAATATTTACCTTTTCTTTTTTCCACTTTTTCTGGCTCTAATTTTTTTTTTCTAAGTAGGGTTGAGAATCCTCCACAAAGAAATTGCATCACCATGACTCAGTGGGAAATTTTTTTTTACTGTGGGCGTGGCTTGGTGGGCGGGGCGGGGCTCGGTGGGCGTGGTTTGGTGGGCATGGCAGGGGAAGGATGCTGCAAAATCCCCATTCCCACCCCACTCCAGGGGGAAGGATATTGCAAAATCTCCATTCCCACCCCACTCTGGGGCCAGCCAGAGGTGGCATTTGCCGGTTCTCCGAACTACTCAAAATTTCCACTACCTCCAGAACCTGCTAAATTTCACTCCTGCCATGGCTTCATGAGACAATTCATGGCCAATGAGACAATTTGTGTCATGGCATAAACCCATGACAACAACCCAGAGGGATGGCAAGAGAAAGCAAAGAAGGGTATCCTAAACAGAACCTTTCTCTTTGCAGGGAAGCCTATCTTGCAAATAACAGAATAACAGAGTTGGAAGGGGCCTTGGAGATCTTCTAGTCCAACCCCCTACTCAAGCAGGGCAGCCAATACCATTTCAGACAAATGATTGCCCAATCTCTTCTTTAAAACCTCCAGTGTTGGAGCACCCACAACTTCTGGAGGCAAGTTGTTCCACCGATTAATTGTTTTCACTGTCAGGAGATGTTAGTTCTAGGTTGGTTTTCTCCTTGATCAGTTTCCATCCATTGCTTCTTGTCCTGCCTTCAGGTGGCTTGGAGAACAGCTTGATCCCCCTCTTCTTTGTAGGAGCCCCTCATATATTGGAAGACTGCTATCATGTCACCCTTCATCCTTCTTTTCATTAAACTAAGGTAAAGGTAAAGGTTCTCCTCGCACCTATGTACTAGTCGTTCCCGACTCTAGGGGGCAGTGCTCATCTCCATTTCCAAGCCGAAGAGCCAGCGCTGTCCAAAGACGTCTCCATGGTCATGTGGCCGGCATGACTAAACGCCAAAGGAGCACGGAATGCTGTTCCCTTCCCACCAAAGGTGGTCCCTATTTTTCTACTTGCGTTTTTTTACCTGCTTTCGAACTGCTAGGTTGGCAGAAGCTGGGACAAGTATTGGGAGCTCACTCCGTTATGTGGCATTAGGGATTCGAACCGCTGAACTGCCGACCTTTCGATCGACAAGCTCAGCATCTTAGCCACTGAGCCACCACATCCCCTTTTCATTAAACTAAACATACCCAATTCCTGAAACCGTTCTTCATATGTTTTTAGCCTCCAGTCCCCTAATCATCTTTGTTGCTCTTCTGCACTCTTTTAAACACGAAAAGTTTCAAGACAGAAGGAAACCTTTCCATTTCATTGTCCTTTTGGTTCTACTCTTGGTGCCCCTTAACCATTTCTGGAGAAATGCAGGAGCCCTTCTCGTGCTACAAAGAACAGAAGGCCATTCTGCTTCCTCCATTAATCTGTCGTTGTCCTGAGCTACTCATTTAGTTAGTAGCAGAAAGCAGCAGGAGCCTTGTCTACAAAAACCGAGACCAGACGAGGAAAGAAAAGTGGATTTGTCCCTTCTTCCCCCACCCATCTGATAGCCCTCAGGCCGACGTCTGGCTTGAAACAGGTGGGATCCACGATTCCTCAAGAACAGATAGCTATTCAGGTAAGAGGATGTGGCCTTTGCACAGTGCAAATATTGCTTTTCCTTCCGCTTCCTTGCCTCCGGCAATATCTGCTGGGGTGACAAAGCGAGGGCTCGGTTCTCCTGCACTTCAAAAGCTATTTTTGATGTCTGACTTATATTCCGAGCAGACTGCATCCCCTCGTTCCTCACTCACACCTAGCTGTGTTTTTTTAATCTCTCAAGGTACAAGCAACTCAATAAACTAGTAATCAAACCGAGATTGATGGAAGAGGGAGCAGGAGAAGGTTTCCCGCAGACTGCTCGGCTGCCAAGCGATGCATACACCAAGAAGGCAAGGAATTCTCATCACCTGTTTTCGGACACCAGCAACCCCACAGTTTTCTCCGCCGCTTTCAGAAATGAACTCTCCCCTCCCCAAAAGATAAAATTCTCCATTACGAAGGAGAAATACGAGCCTCTCACCTGGGGCCAGGTGATGAAGCATCACTTCGGCTCACCGTTTTCCTTGGGCGAGAGACATCCGCCTTCATTCTTTCTCCTGATCAATGTTTGTTGACCCAGAGTTTGAAACAAGGCCGTTTCTCATGTCCATCTCTCAGTCAGAGAAGTGGGCAATTGACGGAATCAGTTTCTCCCTTGAGGAAGAATAGTGTCAGGACGTTGGGAGCAGGGGTGAAATCCAGCAGGTTCTGACAGGTTCTGGAGAACCGGTAGTGGAAATTTTGAGTAGTTCAGAGAACCAGCAAATACCACCTCTGGCTGGCCCAGGAGTGGGGAGGGAATGGGTATTTTGCAGTATCCTTCCCCTGCCACGCCACCAAGCCTCGCCCACCAAGCCACGCCCACAGAACTGGTAGTAAAAAAAAATGAATTTCACCACTGGTTGGGAGCCAAGCGCAAGTAGTCCTCAACTTACAACAGTTCATTTAGTGACCGTTCGTAGTTGCGATGTCACTGAAACAAAGGGACTTATGACCGTTTTGTACACGTATGACCATTGCAACATTCTCCATGGTCACATGATCCAAATTCAGAGGCTTGGCAACCGACTCATATTTATGACCCCACAGTGGTGCAGTGGTTAGAGTGCAGTACTGCAGTACTGCAGGCTACTTCTGCTGACTGCCAGCTGCCTGCAATTTGGCAGTTCGAATCTCACCAGGCTGAAAGTTGACTCAGCCTTCCATCCTTCCAAGGTGTGTAAAATGAGGACCCAGATTGTTGGGGGACAAGAGGCTGACTCTGTAAACTGCTTAGAGAGGGCTGTAAAGCACTGTGAAGAGGTATATAAGTCTAAGGGTTATTGCTATGATGGTTTGCAGTGTTGCAGGGGTCGTAAGATCCCCTTTTGCGACCTTTTGACGAGCAAAGTCATTCGGAAACCAGTTTCACTGAACAATTGTGTTCCAGATTTACCAACAGCAGTGATTCACTTAACACTCTAGAAAGAGTGCAGAAAAGAGCAACAAAGGGGACTGGAGGCTAAAACATATGAAGAACGGTTGCAGGAACTGGGGATGTCTAGTTTAATGAAAAGAAGGACTAGGGGAGACATGATAGCAGTCTTCCAATATCTCAGGGGCTGTTGGATCTGCAGTGAAAGCATTTATTTGGATGCCTCTGGCAAATTAATTCCCATAAAGATTTGTGGAGATTTCTTATATGTCTTTATCCCTGGGGCTCCTCCAAGATCCACCCGAGCAAGAATGTCTTTTAAAGGAAGCTTGTATAATATTGTGGATCGTTCTCCCTAAAGAAACATAGATTGGCTTGCAAACAATCCCTAATCTTCTCTCGAATAGCGTTCCAAAGCCATTCCTGTAAAGTAAGCTATTGCAATTCTTTAAATTGTATTTATAGGTTCCGGCGCGATGGGTGAGGTCATTTTGTAGTTATTTATGTCAACTGCACCTTTGAAACACCTCGTAGAGAGCAGCGTTTTTTTCCAGAGAGAAAAATAAAAACATGATTCTTTTTTTTTTCTTTTCTTTTTTTACAGGCTGCTATTATCTGCTGAACCTTGGCTTCATCAGTTTAGCAAACTGTCAAACTACAGTAGTGGCCAAAATTGTGGAAACCTTTGGGGAAAAGTGTATTTTCTAAAACGAGCTAATAACACCACTTTTTGGGGGGAATAGTACCATAAAATTATATATCAATGGAAAGAATGTAATGCAATAACTTTTATGAAGGATTTGCTATTAGAATAGCGGTTACAGTATAAAGAAGAAGAGTGAAACACGTAGATAAAACGAGATATACAAAAATTATCACCATGTCAGCTAAATACGTCGTTGGGTAACCTTTAGCATGAATTATGGCCTTACAACGTCTTCCCATGGAGTGAACCAAGTCTTTTCGTTCTGCAGCTGTTCTAATCTGAAACCAAGATTGAAGGATTGCTTCGATTAACTGGGTTTTATTGCTGGGTCGCTTCTGACTAACAGATTTCTTTAGTCGGCTCCATAGATTTTCCATTGGATTAAGGTCTGGGTTATTCCCAGGCCATTTCAGCAGTGGAATAGGATTATCTTGGAACTCCAAAAAAAGTAGTGTTATTAGCCATCAAAAATACACTTTTCCGAAAAGGTTTCCACAATTTTAGCCACTACTGTATTGCCGGATAACAATGTAGGTGATGGATTATTTATCTCCCATCTCCATTAGCCTAGCATTGAACAGGCCTTTCCTTAAAATAATTTTTTTTCCATCTAATCTTTCAGGTGCATTAGCATTTATTCAGCCTGAGATTCTGCCATTGATATTCCAGAGGCTTTGGTGACCATAATCTCCCTTTCCTTCTACATTATCTCTTTGAACTGATTGTCCTTGAAATCTAAGAACATAATCCAAGCCCTACTGGATCAAACCCATGGCTTACTTAGGGATGGGTACTGTTTTACATTCAAGTAGCGTATGGTGTTTTAGGAAATCGATACGAAATTTGCTTTGTAAAAGGTTCCATGAAAGGAAAACCTGATAAGAGATGGAAGCCCCACTCGGTTCTATCTGAATCAGAGGTGGGTTTCAGCAGGTTCTGACCAGTTCTGGAGAACCGGTAGCAGAAATTTTGAGTAGTTCGGAGAATCGGTAAATACCACCTCTGACTGGTCCCGCCCCCATCTATTCTCTGCCTCCAGAGTCCCAGCTGATCAGGAAGAAATGGGGATTTTGCAGTAACCTTCCCCTGCCACGCTCACCAAGCCACACCCACAGAACCAGTAGTAAAAAAAATTTGAATTCCACCACTGATCTGGATGTTTATGGATCTCTGGTGACAATGGTTCTCTTGCTCATTTTACTTGCTATTGTTAGTTGCCATTTCCTTTAAAATCTAATTGAGCTGAAGAAGCTTTTTGGATAAGAAGCAAAACGTCTTCAAAGAAAAAACAGAAAGTCCAGTTGCCTCTTGAAAAAAGCACCTTTGGAACTAATTCCCTTCCCTTAAAATCTAATTCTTAATATCCTGAATTATACGGCTTAGATCAAAGGGGAGGGGGATATTATTAACTGCACCTGTTTATTGTTAATCTTTTCTCTTAAAAAAAGAATGCATCTACAGAAAGCCAGCCAAAGAAGGAAGGAAAGAAGGGAGGAAGGGCCATTCCTGGAATGAAAGAAATAAAAAGTGAAACTTGATCAAAGGACACACCAAGGTGATGCCATACTTAGATGGACATTTGACCACTTTGAGGCAATGTGGATTTTGAGGCAGCTCAAAGGACAGAGGTTGATCCTGCAAGGGAAGGGAAACAGTGGTTCATTGGTGCTGAAGAATCAGAGAAGGATGACTTTCAAGAGACAGACAGGAGAGGTGAAGCTAGAATGAAAGGTGGTATATATATACAGGTAGTCCAGGGGTGAAATCCAGCAGGTTCTGACAGGTTCTGGAGAACCGGTAGCGGAAATTTTGAGTAGTTCGGAGAACCTACCAATACTACCTCTGGCTGGCCCCAGAGTGGGGTGGGAATGGAGATTTTGCAATATCCTTCCCCTGGAGTTGGGTGGGAATGGAGATTTTGCAGTATCCTTCCCCGCCATACCCACCAAGCCACGCCCACCAAGCCACACCACGCCCACCAAGCCACGCCCACAGAACCGGTAGTAAAAAAAATTGGATTTCATCACTAACTACCTGTATTCATTAGTGATAGCAGGTTGGTGAGTCAAGCTTTAGAAAGTAAGAAATTTTCCCCCATGAATGCTTAGCCTTACCCTCTGATTTTTTTCCCTCCCGAATATCTTCTGTATGAACCTCCTACTCAAAACACGTATTCCTTCCATCGGCGTTGCGCAAAGCGATATGACCACCTATTATATTTTTTTCTTTAGTCTGATGCTAAGACCTAGAAAAGTCTCATTGATTGTCGGAGGATACCAGACAATTACTGAGGAGATATTTTTAATGGGAGGGGCAGGGAGAAGGAGAGGCGACCCTCGCAAAAGAACTCTCCCGGGGGGAACCGATATTTCATAATCGGAATGATGCCTCGGAAAGAGAAATCAATTCAAGGGATCTCCCATAAGGTTAAAATATAGATTGTGGAGAGAAGGAGGAACAGAAGAATGAAGTCATGGTAAAACCTTTAATGAAAAGAAAATTTTAAAAGAAAAGAAGAAAAGGTCATGGAGAGGCTTTGATTACTCTAACAGAAAGGGGGTAAAAATAGTACAAGTGGGGAGTGGGGTGTAGATGAAAAAGAGAGGTGGAGAATCACTCATGCACAAGTATGTACAAACACCCACATAAACACACTGATACACACCACTGATCAGGGGTGAAATGCTACCGGTTAGCACTGGTTCAGGCAAAGTAGTAGTTTAAAAAATGCTACCGGTTCGTCTGAACTGGTATTTCCGACTATCAGCAGTACCGCGCGATTTATATTCACTACAAAGCAGGAAATCCTGCCTTCTAGCGAATCTAAATCGCGCGGCACAGCTATTCCTCCCTTGCTGTTCTACTTACCTTCAAAAGGCTCCTTTTTTCATACGACGCACGAGTTTGGTGTGAACTGCGCATGCGTGAGTGTGCAGCGTGCATTTGGCGTGCACTGTGAATGCATGCTCAGTGTGCATTTGGCATGCACTGCACATGCGCGCACACACTGTGCGTTTGGCGCACACCGCACACTGCACAGATATTTCTGGGGCCACTGAGAAACACCGAGGTGCATGGAATGTTGTTACTTTCCCACTGAAGTGGTACCTATTTATCTACTCGCATTTGCTTGCTTTCGAACTGCTAGGTGGGCAGGCGCTGGAGCAAGGAACGGGAGCTCACTCCATCACACAAAACTCGGGTCTCGAACCCAGGCTGTCAGCTTTCCAGCTGACAAACTCAGTGTCTTTAACCACTGAGCTGTCGCACCCCCCAAAAAAGATGGTATATGGAACGAATAGGCAAGATCTTTTCAATGCATTGACCCTTAGAATGCTGTGTATTAGTTCTGAGCTCCGTTACTTTTCTCTTCAGAATAATCATTGCAATCCGTATAATTAATGAAGGCTTCCAGCTGGTGGCCCACCTATGTCTTCTCCCACAAGACATAACACTGGCCTTGTTCCTGATCCTATCAGAGTGAGAGATATGGCTGCAGTTCATCTTAGCTACATCTTTTCCATATTCAAGAGGTCAGCACCTTCACAGCTTTCGTGTCCTGTCTGCTCGTTGAATCTGCATATTTGACCAAAAACATCGCCAGTAAAAAAAAAAAAAACGCACTATAAAATCTCAGCCTTTGTTGACTTCGACACTGACCTTGCAAAGATGTTGTGATTAAAACTGTGACAGGCCAAATAAAACAGTCTGTCTTTAACCCCGCCTTTGAAAAAGATAGAATTGTGTTGTTATAAAAAATAGTTCTATTTGAATTTTTTTAATGAGAAGCCATGGTGGGAAGAAGCAGTGGCCCGGGGAGGATTTTAAATGGGAAGAAAGGAAATGCCTGTAGCACTGGAAATCCAATAAGAAGCCCAACTGGATCAAAACTGAGTTCATTTTTTTAAATGAAAATGGCTGCAAAATGGCCTGAAAAAGGCCCGAAAAATGGCCTAAAAACAATCCGGAAAATGGCCCGGAAAATGGCTTGAAAACAGCCCCCAAAATAGGCTTGAAAATGGCCTGAAAACACACCCAAAAACCAGGCATACATGCACCAGCCAGCTGGTCTTCCAGTTTTCGGTGCTCCGGCACGTGCACATGCACACAATTTCCGGTTTGGGCACTCTGTGCCTAAAAGGTTTGCCATCACTGGATTAGATGGTGACATCATCATTGCCCAGGGGACACCCAGTTGGGGACTCCTTTCATGCAGGAGCTGGAGTGAAGGGTGGCATTTGCCGGTTCTCTGAACTACCCAAAATTTCCCGCTACCGATTCACCAGAACCTGTCGGAACCTGCTGGACTGCACCCCTGGTTCGTTCCCATTTCCTGTATTAATATCCATGTTTATACTTATTTTATTTATTTATTTGATTTGATTTGATTTCTATACCGCCCTACTCCCGAAGGACTCAGGGCGGTGCACAGCCAAACAATAAAACACATACATACAAAATTTAAAAGTGGAATTAAAATCAAATTAAATAATTTTGGCCCAGACAAATTAAAACCCCAAACTATTTAAAACCAATTTTAAAATTGAATATATAAAGATACTAAAAGATATTTAAAAATTAAATACTTATTCCTGTTATCTTGTGCATGTTTGACAAACTAAATGAACTAACTAAATAAATAAATATTACATTTCCTCCTGACCCGGCCATTGTAACATGATCCAATCGGAAGAGCTTTATTGCTTGTGAAGACATCTGGAAGACTGGCCTTGCGATGTTAACCTTGAAGGTAACACTGAGCACAATTTCCTGACTTTTTACAGAAAAGTTTTTTGGTTTTGTTTTGTTTTGTTTTTTTACTCCACAGGAGCTGGCCGTTCACTTTTGAGTTGGCTGATCTATGAAGGTTGAAAAAAAATCACATTGGGCCACAGCAGGCAGCTTAGAGTGAAATTGTTTGTCTGGCTTAGACTCCAGGTCTAGTCTAAAATAAAAAAAACCAATGAAAGGACTCTACAGAAAGCTGAGTTTCCCCCCAACAATAATAGGTTGGCTTCAAGATCCTTCATGGTTCCAATTTATTCCATCACATTGGCAGTTTGATGTCCAATAAAGGCTCTCGAAACAGCTTTGTCTTGAATTAGCCCAATTATCTGCCCGTTTCAACATGGATTTTAAAGTCTAACCTGTTTCTCTTCTTCCCCTCCCCCCACCCCTCAACAAAACAAAACAAAAGACCCACCACAGAGAATTCACTTAAAATTGCATTTTGCAACGATCGCCATGCTAGATAATTGCGATCGAAATCTCTCAGGTATCCTCGCAGGTATGAAGAAAAAGATTCTTTGGATGTCCCATAGAAATAGAAAACGATGATGAATTTCAGCATGCTTTCAAGACCAGCATATTTATTCCTTTGGCTGGCTTGACATAGCCATGACCATAGGAATAGGTCAGGGGTCTGCAACCTTAAACACTCAAAGAGCCATTTGGATCCATTTCCCACAGAAAAGAAAACACCGGGAGCCACAAAACCCTTCCCGTGCCTGACTATTTCTTGAGCAGCCACAAAACTTGCATATGTAAGTGGAGTTAAACGTTCTGTTTACTTCTGAAACTTTCTTATCTTAGATTTATCCACGGTTGGCCTACTGGAGGTTGAAAAGCTCAATAAATCACATGCAGGCAGGTGACACACATTGGTGGTTGTGACACATATTTTGAGTGATAGGGAGCTGCAGCAGAGGGGTGAAAGAGCCACATGCAGCTCCAGAGCATCAGGTTGCTGACCCCTGGTAAGGACATGTGGTCAGGACTTGGCGGTCTATGTAAACCTTTTGTCTGGGTTCCGATGGATCCCCTAATTAAATCTTGAGTCTTGAGCCAAGCTTCAAAAGAAATCCAGTTATTTATTAGGAGCCTCATGTCTGCATGTGACCCAAGTGAAGCCAGCTCTTCCCCTATGTAATTTATGCTCCAATTATGACCCTGTTTCCCCCCACTCCCCAGGGTGTGTCAACAATCACATTCGCCAACGGAGCAATTTCGAGGGTTGTAGAGGTCACACCCCTCGGCTGCTGTAGGTAACCCTGGGATACAGCCTTGAGAGAGATAAGCGTGGAATATATGCATCTATCTTTGGCTGCTGTGCCATTTCGCCAGTTTCCCATCCTCCCTGGCCTATGGCAACTCGAGAGCAGGCCAGGGATGCTTTGCAAGTTGACACCTTTCTTCTAAAGTTTGTAATCCAGGAAAAGACCCACTGTTTTCTAACCACAGAAAAGGCAGACTGCCAATCAGCTTCTTCTTATATTATCTTATTAGGTAAAGGTAAAGGTTCCCCTTGCACATATGTGCTAGTTGTTCCCAACTCTAGGGGGCGGTGCTCATCTCCGTTTCAAAGCCGAAGAGCCGGCGCTGTCCGAAGACGTCTCCACGGTCATGTGGCCGGCATGACTAAATGCCAAAGGCATCCCCCTTTCTGGACCTCTTAGGAATGGGGTGAGGTCCACGGTAGACAGTTTGAGGTTGAAGCTGTGAGGGTTTGAGGCTGTAACAACAGAGTCAGGTAGAGCATTCCAGGCACTGACCACTCTGTTGCTGAAGTTGTATTTTCTGCAATCATGTCAACCCAAGTTCTTCTTTTCACTAGACTAGATATACCCATATACCTACACTATATATCCTGCAACCGTTCTAACCTCATCTTTGTCACTCCTCTCTGCACTCTTTCCAGAGTCTCTTTTAAGAAAAGGTTTGCTTCTTGACTTTTAAAAAAAAAGTCTATTTCATCTCCACTTCCTCTGGTCCAATGACTTACCAAACACGGTCATTTTAGGGACTTTAGAAAACACTTTCTTTTCTCCACATGTTCTATTGCCTATTGTAGTTTTACTGCTTCGTCACCCTATGGACTACTTACCAATATCAGCAAAGCAATTAAGTATAGTGCTCAGGAAATGCCAGAGGCATTACACTGTCTGGATGGGGCTCTCAGCCCAATTATTTCCCGCTAGTTGCAAACTACTAAGAACGGGCTGTACTTCATTATAACTTCTGTTCCCAGTGATTAAAAATCAAGCATGCTGCCAGGGGTAGGCTTCAAAAAAGTTAGCAAGGGGTTCTCTGTCCAGTTGCTGGGTGGGCTTGGCCATGGCGGGTGTGGCCTAGTCAGCCTCCTGCACAACGGCGGGTGGGTGGGTGACGTTTTTGCCCTCCCTCGGCTCTGGAGGTTTTCCTCGAGCCTCTGGGAGAGCCTGGCCTCCCCAGGCTCCGGAGGCCCTCTGGAGGCTGGAAATGGACCTCCCGAACTTCCTGTAGGCCCATTTTTCGCCCTTCCCAAGCCTCTGTGCGCGCCCTGCATTTACCTGCATCCAAAACGGGCCGCGTGGGGTTTCCTGAAGGGCGGGGTGGGGTGGGTGGGGCAGCCTGGAGTGGGATTTGGGGGTTCTCCAAACTGCACAGAATCTTAGCTAGAGGTTCTCCGGAACCCCTGTGAACCCCTTTGAACCCCCAGCAGCCCACCCCTGCATGTTGCAGCCACAGACTGCAGAAATGAAACAAATTTAAACTTTCCACCAGCACTGATGATGTTACCTAGTTTGGGTAATGAAATGCCTGCAAGAAAACAACCAAGTTCAGAGAGCACCAAGGACCCTTCAAATGTTCAGTCACTAGAATTCTTTAATACAGGGGGACTCCTCACTGAATGACCGTTTGAAATGACTACGGCACTGAGAAAAGTGACTAACGACTGTTTTTTCCACACTGTTGCAACATTTCCGTGGTCATGTGATCAAAATTTCAGACGCTTGGCAGCTGGCATGTACTTATGACGGTTGCAATATTCCGGGGTCATGTGATCACTTTTTGCGACCTTCTGGCAAGCTAAGTCAACAGGGAAGGCAGATTCACTTAACAACCGTGTTGCTAACTTGACAACAGCAATGATTCACTTAACAGCTCTGGCTAGAAAGGTTGTAAAATGGGGCATAATTCACTTAAAAACTGTCTCACTTAGCAATAGAAATTTTGGGCTCAATTGTGGTCATAATTCAAGGACTACCTGTATTCTTCAGCCAAAGAGCGTAGTTCCTCCTTTCAAGCAAATTTTGCGTCTACTGTGAATGAATTTAATCTAAATTTGTTTGATTGAACAGCATGATTATACGATAGCCATTTCTTTCTTTCCCACTGCCCAATTGAAATATCACCCTCCTCGGCAAACGGGTTAGAAATTAATTCAATTTGCATTTGGATGCGTATTTATCTCATTTTACATTTTTTAGCCAAACGCACGAACTCAAATCTTAATTATCCTGTGCAATTTACACTTGACTGAATTTTGCAAAGCACTTCAACATTTTTTTGGGGGGGGGCAAATTATTTGTGAAGTTATGTCACGAGAATAACATACAAGTATTGGTCAGTGAGCATAATAAATTCTGAGCGCAAAACCGTGTACAGAATATGCATTAGGGGAAATTGTTTGTGAAATCTAAATAAGGCAAAATTGAAATAAAAATCTGTGTCGAAATACACCGAAATGTTAAAAACAACCAGGAGGTTCAAGGCCCAGTTATGTTATGTTATAAGTCAAGGACCAGCTCTGTTAAATGTATTTTGAGCATACAAGCTGATCTACATTTTGATATCTACAATCTGCTCAGTACTAAATTAATGTCTCAATGAATTTGGTTAACATATGAACGAATTTCATAAGTGCCTTTAGGTGTCTAAGAAATCAGTAACATCCAAGTATTATCAGTAATATTCATATCTTTTGATGAGATAAATGTCAGCCATTCAGTTGTGTCCAATCCTCAGCCACTCTATGGATCAGCTTTCTCCATGACCCTCTATCTCACACTGCTTCCTTCAGATCTTCCATGGTCATCCTGGTGTCATCCTTCACAGTGTCCAGCCAGTGGCTATTACAACAGCCCCTTCTCTTTTTTCCACTGATCACTCCTAGCATGATTGACTTTTCGAGTGAGTCATCTCTCATGACATGACCAAAATATGACAGCTTCTGTTTGGTGATCTTGGCTTCAAGTGATATGAGGATCAATCTAGGACTACTTCATTATTTTTGAAGACCATGGGATGCATAATAGTCACCTCCAACACCACAGTTCACAAGTGTCCATGAGACAAACATGGTACTCAAAACAAGAAAATACTTAGGGTAAACATCAAAAACATGTTCTACCCATTAAGTGGTTAAACACTATATATGTTTATATGATTTTCCCAGTTGCAATGTATGGCTGTGAAAGTTGGACCATAAGAAAGGCTGAGTGCCAAAGAATTGAGGCTTTTGAACTGTGGTGCTGGAGAAGACTCCTGTTAGTCCCTTGGACTGCAAGGCGATCCAACCGGTCAGTCCTAGAGGAGATCAACCCTGACTGCTCTTTAGAAGGCCAGATCCTGAAGAGGAAACTCAAATACTTTGGCCACCTAATGAGAAGGAAGGACTCACTGGAGAAGAGCCTAATGCTGGGAAAGACTGAGGGCAAAAGAAGAAGGGGATGACAGAGAACAAGGTGGCTGGATGGAGTCACAGAAGCAGTCAGTGTGAGCTTAAATGGACTCTGGGGGATGGTAGAAGACAGGAAGTCCTGGAGGAACGTTATCCATGGGGTCGCGATGGGTCGGATATGACTTTGCAACTTACAACAACAACAATGGCTTAGAACCTTGGGTCCAAAACATTTTTGAGAAAGCTGAACAAGAATTTTCCGAGGTTATCCTTCCTCGGACAGGTGCTTTTTGGACTACTCCATTAGGATTAGACCAACCTGCTTAAGTTGCAAAAGATCTAAGATAAAACACTCCTATAAACCCCCACTTCCTTAGATTACACAACTCAATTTGGCATCACATAGAATAGAAGCTGGGTGTGACAGAATACGTTCCTGGATAATTTGCAGCTGTAGCCTCAAAGTGAATTAGTAAGAAGGTAAATTGGTCAGATTGTGATTGTTTCCTTTCTTGATCCTGAAGATAGATGGAATGACCTGGGACATCCTTAGATTTTCAGAGTTTTTTCCTCCCCATAAATATTTCTTTTATTGTTTCGTATAACATATTCCATTTCTATGTTGAACAGTGTGTTTTCTAGGTGTCCAAAGTATTAACATATAAACATTATCATAATCATTATAATCATATACATATAAACATATATGTGATAATATCAATTGTTATTGAAAAGTATACTATCTTCCATTATAGTATCGATTACCATGTTTCCCCACAAATAAGATTGGGTCTTATATTAATTTTTGCTCCAAAAGAGGAGCCAATTAGGGCTTATTTTCTGGTTAGGTCTTATTTTTGGGGAAATGCGTTACTAAATGCATCCATCTGGCATGACAATCTTAACTAGGGCTTATTTTGGGGGGTAGGGCTTATATTTCAAGCATCCTGAAAAATCATGCTAGGACTTATTTTCCAGTTGGGTCTTATTTTCGGGGAAACAGGATATATAACCATCAAAATATTTACTCATCAGTTTATCTTTCTCATGTAGTCCATATTTCATATAAAACCGCTCCTCTAACCACAGTATCTGTCAATTAACCATTTGTAGAATAGTTTCCATGTTATAAAATATTCTGAGTCTTCCTTTGATTTTTAGAGTTAATCTATCCATTTCTACACATTCCAGAATTTCTTTTGATTATATTGTCATCTGTAGGGTTGTTGTTTTTTTAAATGGCATTCCTGGGTGGAAATGGGATAGTTGTATAGAAATGGGATAGACAACACACACAGGACGAAGACACGCAACAATATACTGTACTGAATGTGATGGGAAAGGAGAGGGAAGTTGATTAGGAGAGACATCATGGCCAAGAGAAAGTGGAAACTGGCAGCCGTGACTTGCTCTGAAAGAGAGCAGACGAAGTATGTTAAAAATCAGTCTACTGCTGCAAAATTTGGAGAACCACCAATTGCTTAAACGAACCAATTTGCTTTTGTCAACCACTGGGTGTTAATATTGACTTGTTTATGGCTCTGAGACACCAATCAATGGGGAGCATGCTAAGAGTAGAAGCAGATAGAGAGGTAGTACACATTTATTGAGATAATTCAGGAAACAGACTTGGAGAGGTAAGTAAAGTGTTTTCCACTCAGGTCTTGTGCATACAGATGAGTAAATTTCTCCTGTGTAATGATTTTATTGTTCTGCGGATTTGCGATGACCTATCTTCCATTTCACCTGATTGCCGGCTCAGTTTGGAGAAGTGCTAAAATTAGCTTCGGAATTGGAGTGAACGTGGATTTTTCTTAGCCTTTCTTCCTTCCAATTCATCTTTGTCTTTTACACACACATACATACATACGGTATTCCTGTTGAGCTTACGGCCCTGAAAAACAGAAAAATAAAGATTGCCTTGGCATGCTTTTATATCTGCAGCGTACGAGTTCTTAGCACTATTTTGTGGTCACTGTATAAGTAATGAGATAGAGCATATATTTCCAATTATTTTTCCCAGTTCTCAACAACTAAAATAGCAAATATCAACCCAAATGGATTAGGTCAAAGGTGATTAGGGGACTGGAGGCTAAAACATATGAAGAACGGTTGCAGGAACTGGGTATGTCTAGTTTAATGAAAAGAAGGACTAGGGGTGACATGATAGCAGGGTTCCAATATCTCAGGGGCTGCCCCAAAGCCTATTGCCCCCAACAATCTGGCTCCTCATTTTATCGATCTTGGAAGGGTGGAAGGCTGAGTCAACCTTGAGCCTGGTGAGATTCGAACTGTCAAATTGCAGGCAGCCGGCAGGCAGCAGAAATGGCCTGCAGTTAGATTTCCTGTATGGCTCATAAATAGCTTGGTGCTACTCAGTGGTGGGATTCAGCCAGTTCGCACCTATTCAGGAGAACTGGTTGTTAATTTTCTAAGCAGTTCAGAGAACCAGTTGTTGGAAGAAATCTCATTTTGTTTTTTTTCCACTTTACAGGGCTAATCCTGTAAGGGAATGTAGGAAGGAAACATTCTGGTGTTATTTCTAGCCTAATCTTTATTGCCCTGTTTACAGAAACTGCCTTTCTGGTTAACCCTTATTACATTGTAACACCTAAGGCAAAGCACCCATCGATGTGAGTGACATTGAGTTGGCCACACCCACACGGTCACATGACCACCGGGCCACACCTACCCAGCTGGTCATTAGGGCAGAGAACCAGTTGTTAAATTATTTGAATCCCATCACTGGTCCTACTACAAAGAAAATTTCTAAGTGTATGATTTTTCTTTTTAAACTTTATTGTGCAGGTTTCTTGAAATCAGAGATGGCTATCTATGGTCATAGGGTTGCAGCTTAACTACTCTTGCAATTAACCAGTCTTCTGTAACTTGATGACTTTCAGATATATTGGACCACAACAGTTCTTAGCCGTTGGCCAAACAGGTGTGAAATAATAGAAACAAGAAAATACATCTGGAAAGCACCCAATCAAGTCAGCTAATGAAGTCAGCTAATTCAACCACTTTGAAGATGTTCAAACCCGACTCTCTACATCATGTCCACATACAGCATGCTTTGATCAGTAATTGCCAAACGCTTGAGGGCATGTAAAGTAAAAAGGAAGGATGCACATAGAGAATATAAAATATGTCTTTCCAGGTCTCTGTAGAATTCTCTATCCAAAATCTTCTGGTTTTTGAGCAAAACGCATACTCCAATTAACAACAAGCTGTAGGAATATTTTCTCCTTGTTTCCTGGGTCAACAATGTTCCTCTAGCATTGATCTCTAAAGTAAGCTCATTTTCAGGAGGTGCAAGACAAATCACCTGCCCAAACCCTACGAAGCCATGGGAAGCCGTCGTGCTCGGTAGCAGCTGCTCTTTCATTTTGCTAAGAGTGGGATTGCTTCAAATTCTCTGTCTTCTTTATTCGCTTCATTCAAAAACCCAAGAGAAGAAGGGAAAATGAAAGCAAGGAAGACAAACAAAAGCAAAAAAGAAAAGTGTCTTGATGTATGAGACAACAAATAAATTAATGATGAGATTGGGGGATTATCAAAACAGCAGAAAAGACCATCTCCTGTTTGGGCAAATAGAACAATCAAGTCATCCAGGCTTGTTTTATTGGCGTCCCAGCTATTAATGTCATGGATCCCACCAAGAGATTAAAAAAAAAGGAAAGGCAGATCTTATTTATTTATTTATTTGTCAAACATGTACAAAATAAACATGGACGTGAACATAGGAAATGAGTACAAATAAATGGGGACGGTAGGACAGGGACGTTAGGCACGCTGGTGCACTTATGCATGCCCCCTTATGGACCTCTTAGGAATGGTTAGTAAACAGTAAACTTAGTAAACAGTTTAAGGTTGAAGCTGTGAGGGTTTGAGGATGTAACAAAAGAGTCAGGTAGAGCATTCCAGGCATTGACCACTCTGTTGCTGAAGTCGTATTTTCTGCAATTGAGTTTGGAGCGGTTTACCTTGAGTTTGTATCTGTTGTTTGCCCGTGTATTGTTGAGGTTGAAACTGAAATAGTCGTTGACAGGTAGAACGTCGTAGCAGACAATTTTGTGTACTATGCTTAGGTCAGACCTTAGGCGGCGTAGTTCCAGGTTGTCCAGGCCCAAAATTTCGAGCCTGGTAGCATAAGGGATTCTATTGTGAGTAGAGGAGTAGAGTACTCTTCTCATGAAATACCTCTGGACACGCTCAATCGTATTAATGTCCGATATACAGTGTGGATCAGTAGTGAGATTCAAATCCCGTCACTACCGGTTCGCTTGTGGGTGTGTGGGCGCTCACACGGGCGCTCAATGCTTCTGTGCATGTGCAGAGACATCTGGGTGGGTGAGTGGAGCCTCCCACCACTGTCACTACCATTTCGCCCGATCCGGGGCAAACCGGTAGCAACCTACCACTGGTGTGGATTCCAAGCAGATGAGCTGTATTCGAGAATTGGTCTGGCAATTCTTCCCAGCCTTCTGAAGCAAGAAAGAAGGGCAGAGATGGAGGTGAACTTTGCCTTTAAGAAAGATCTTCAGGAGCTACTTTAAAACAAAGTGACAACATGGAGAGAAGCATCATACCAAAGAGTGAGATGGAACTCAAAACAGGTTGAAGGCAAGCAAATGGGGACCGTTAAGGTATATGGTTTCACCCATTAAAACTCCCCCGAGATCATTCTGCCTTTCTGGCCAATCTGTTTTCCTGCAAGATCAGCTTCTCCTGGAAAGCACAGAAGTACTTAATGGGGAAGGAAGAGGCATAAGGAGAGACAAAAGCCATAACCGTTAAAATGTCGGTAGGTTGACAATGCACAAGCTCCAGCCAACCGTCGCTGGCTGATAGGAGAAAGTCATCCTCTCCATTAACATCTCGCAAATCCCCAAAGACCAAACATTGTTATTTACTGCTTTTTTTTAAAAAAAAGTCTTTCTCATGTGAGTAGTTTGGAAAGCCAGGCCTCTCCCTCCCTCCCTCCCTCCCTTATTGTAATGTTTTATTTATGAATGAATTAGTAACTCTTTGGAACTTCATTAAACACCGTCTTAGGGGACAGACTAAGTGTAGCCTATTAAATTATTATTCCCAGATATCTCTCCAATTTAGTCTTAATAAGCCATCATGGGTGGAGGAAAAGGGATTGTTTAAATGGCAGCAAGATCAGAAGTCGGAACCGTTTGGCCCTAGGTGGTCGCACGCCAACAGTTCGGATTATTTCAGAATGTACCAAACCAATAATGTGAACTTCATTGACATATAATACAATCCCAAAGTGGTTTGTTGAACTTTGACTGTTGTCTATGGACATTCTCAGTCTTCCAGGTCACGGTTGTCCCAAAGGTGCTTTCCATCAACCCTTCCATCCGCCACCATTCACTCAGAACTGAAGAAGCTTCTTGGATGAGAAGTGAAACGTCTTCAAGGAAAAACAAAGTCTGGTTGCCTTTTGTTGTCATTCTACACTACTACTAAGCCTGTGCTCTACTTCCCCTCACATTTCTTATCATTTTGATTAGGTGGGACTGATTTGAGCGGAATAGGCATTGGCCTGGGGCACCAAAGTTAAGGAGGAATCAACAAGTCACTCTAACAATTCAAATCTTTGCCTCCATGGTTGGTGGCCACCTCACACTTTCTTGGACTTCGCTACCCTACAGTCTAGGGGAGGGTTCTACTTACCTTTACTACCTATTCGCAATGGGACCACGCACTCGTGCATGTGCAGATCACTCATGATGATGTGGTGGGTGGGCGGAGCCTCCTGCAAGTTTTACTACCGGTTCTATAGAACCGGACTGAACCAGGAGCAATCCACCACTGCTACAGTCTGCCATGGACTCTGGGAAGGAGGGGAGGGTGTGCTGGGGGGCGGGAGTGGGGAAAAGCGAAAATAACTGCTGTATCTACTTTAGATACACAAGTTTTGCCATACCTTCTATACCTCAAGTTGCATGGAGGACCAACATAGCTCTTCCCGGCTTACTTTATCCTTTCTAGGCAGGTGAGCACACATCTAAACTATATGCTCATCGCACACCTGTTTCCATTTTTTATTTTTATTGTCTGCTAAAAATAATCAGCCCAATCTTCAGCCGACGATGGAGATGTCCGCAAATATGTCTCAATCGTGTATGTCCCATCATCAATAGAGGGCGGGAGAGCCAGTCCCTTAATGCAGCCCTCACCCCATTTGCTGTCTTACATTTCTCAACTTTGGGGACGGTTTGATGGTGAAAATTTATAGAGATGCTCCAATTTGGCTGCAAGCTGGGCCGGTTTTACGAGCACAAAAGCCAAACAAAGCAAAAGAGGAGCTGGGCAAGACCCAGCTTCTAAGTCGTAATGTCATAAACGGTCTTCGCTAATGGCTCCTGTTTTTATCAACTCCCAATATATCACAATTACTTTGCTCTTTTGGTTGAAACAACGCCGTTGCTGTACAGCACCAATTTGCACTTACCATTGCTGAAAATGGCCTCATTTGTTGCCTCACAGAAGGCACCTAACGGTATGTTTTGACTGGAATGTAACTCAGAAAGGGAGAGGGCAGCTCAGCGTGTTTATTTATAGATCATCCAGCTACTGATATATCTCTTAAACGGTCATACCTCTTAAGGTACCCAAGACTGTTACGACAATAGGGATCAATGCAAGTTAGTTCTCGGCTTACGAGCACAACTGAGCACATTGTCTGCTAAGCGAGACAGTGGTTAAGTGACAATTGACTCCTTTTGGGACCTTTCTAGCCACAGTTGTCAAGTGAACCACAGCCATTGTTAAGTTTGCAATACAATTGTTAAGGGAGTCTAGCTTCCCCGTTGACTTGGCTTGTCAGAAGCTCACAAAAGGGGATCACATGAAGAGAAGAGAAGAGAAGAGAAGAGAAGAGAAGAGAAGAGAAGAGAAGAGAAGAGAAGAGAAGAGAAGAGAAGAGAAGAGAGTAGAATAATGGAATGGAGTGGAATGGAATGGAATGGAATGGAATAGAGTAGGGTAGGGTAGGGTAGGGTAGGGTAGGGTAGGGTAGGGTAGAGTAGAGTAGAGTAGAGTAGAGTAGAGTAGAGTAGAGTAGAGTAGAGTAGAATAATGGAATGGAATGGAATGGAATGGAATGGAATGGAATGGAATAGAATAGAATAGAATAGAATAGAATAGAATAGAATAGAATAGAATAGAATAGAATAGAATAGAATAGAACAGAACAGAACAGAACAGAACAGAACAGAACAGAATAGAATAGAATAGAATAGAATAGAATAGAAGTAGAGTAGAGTAGAGTAGAGTAGAAAATAGACTAGACTAGACTAGACCTGCAAGGAACCTTGGAGGTCTTCTAGTCCAGCTCCCTGCTCAAGCAAGAGAACCTATACCATTTCAGATAAGTGATTGTCTAGTCTCTTCTTAAAAACCTCCAATGATGGAGCACTCACAATCACCCCAGGACTTCGCAAGCATCATAAATATGAGTTATTCACCAAGCATCTGAATTTTGATCAGGTGACTATAGAGATGCTACAACGGTCATAAGTGGGAAAAACAGTCATAAGTCACTATTTTCAAGGTCGTCGTAATTTATGAACAGTGTCCCCTAAATGAACTGTTGTAAGTTGAGGGTTACCTGTATTGATAAACTTGCAAACAATAAACTCACCTTTCTGGGTTAAAATTATTCCTATAATGTTTGTTTCTTCTCGAATCAAGATAAGAATAAACATGTTCCAAGGGGAAAATATCTGTAGGGGGAAACCGTAAGTTTGCAATAAAACCTACCGCCTACCCCCTCCCGAAGCTGAGACTGTCTATGGAGGGGAAATGGAAAGGAGGGGCTGGTCTCCCCAAAGTATTTTACGCTGCAAGGATTTGTAGCAGAGCCAACCCAGGCATTAGACTGACAAAAGAATTATTAAGGTGGCAAGGCCGCCTTCACACTGCCACAAAGCACTCATTGCTTAATGCTGTACAAATGGATGGTTCTCTTAGGAACAAACAGATCTTGCATTCCATTTATTTAATGTTTCTCCTGCTCCCTGCTCCCTCCCTCCCAAATGCCAGGTGAACAGAAAAGCAAAATTAAGAAACCAAGAATAATCAAGAGAACACTCGGACAAGCCAGTACAGGCATTTTGCTGAAACTTTTGATCCTACCACTGTGGTTGTTTGAGCCTGTTTTCCGATCTCCCGTGAAGCAAAGTCAATGGGGAAGCTAGATTCACTTAACAACAGGGCTACTCCAGTGGTGGGTTGCTCCTGGTTCAGTCCGGTTCTATAGAACCGGTAGTAAAACCAGCAGGAGACTCCGCCCACCCGCCACAACGTCATCCTGGGTGATCTGCGCATGCACAGAAAAGCACACGCACCCTCCCACTGCGAACTGGTAGTAAAGATAAGTGGAACCCACCCCTGGGCTACTCACTTAACAACTGCAGTGATTCACTTAACAACTGTGGCAAGGAAGGTCATAAAACGGGGCAAAACTCACCTAAGAAGTGTCTCACTTAACCACGGAAATTTTGCTAGGTATACAGTCTCAGAAATTTAAGATAGCCTCTCAGGTAGATGGTAGAAAAAGTTGCCCCATAGAATAGAATCTTTTTTCTTTTCTTTCAACATCTTTTTTGCATCGTGGCGACCAAAACCGGATCCAGTATATCCCAAGTGTGGCCTTACCAAGGCCTTATAAAGTGATATTAACACGTCACGTGATCTTGATTCTATCCCTCTGTTTATGCAGCCTAGAACTCTGTTGGCTTTTTTGGCAGCTGCTGCACACGGCTGGCTCCTATTTAAATGGTTGTCCACTAGGACTCCAAGATCCCTCTCACAGTTACTACTATTGAGCAAAGTACCTGTGCATTTTGTTTTTCTTGCCTAAATGTAGAACAGAGGTGGATTTCAGCAGGTTCTGACCAGTTCTGGAGAACTGGTAGCGGAAGTTTTCAGTAGTTCAGAGAACTGGTAAATGCTACCTCTGACTGGCCCTGCTCCCATCTATTCTCTGCCTCCCGAGTCCCAGCTGACTGGGAGGAAATGGGGATTTTGCAGTATCCTTCCCCTGCCATGCCCACCAAGCCACGCCCACCAAGCCACGCCCACAGAACCGGTAGTAAAAAAATTTGAATCCCACCACTGATGTAGAACCTTACTTTACCTTTCCATCTTTCTCTCTCGCTGGAGAATATGGGAGTAGAAGACCTCCGACACGGATACAAGGCACGCGATTGTGAAGAGATGCCGTGGGGCAAACCATTTCCATTTCTGGGGCTTTGAAAATGTTTACAGCAGGACGTCTGATCAAATACATAAATGTGGCAATAACCCAGAGAACAGCGGAAGGCTTATTTTGTTTGTGGATCTCACCTCCAGCTGGGAAACCTAAATAAAAGTGAAGTAGAAGGAGCACAGGTCTCCAGGGTATCAGCACTTTGGATGGAGGGAGGGAGAAACTTTTATTTGAATTATTATTATTATTATTATTTTAAAAAAATGTTGTTGGCCTGGCAAGGTTGTAAGTAGAGCTCCGGTCTCTCCTGACTCCAGTCCTGAGCAGAGAGCATATTAAAAAAAAACAGCCTCTTGTTCGTTTTATCAGCCATCAGGTGAAGTAATAAAGAAGAGCTTGGTTTTGCCCGTATCAGGAAGCTGAGATCACACCCTGGAGAGATTGGCCATGCAAGTTCCTATTCGTGGCTAGCAATGCCGTGTAAATGTTGAGAATCTAATTCCCAGTTGAAAATGCAGTGACCTCTTTGAAGAGCTGACTGCCGGTAGTCTGGTGATGTGTTCACCAGCGGTGGGATTCAAAAATTTTAGCAACCGGTTCTCTGCCCGGTTGCTGGGTGGGCATGGCCATGGTGGGCATGGCCTACTCAGCCTCCTGCACCATGGCGGGGTGTGGGGCATTTTCATCCTCCCCAGGCTCTGGAGGCTTTTCTTGAGCGTCCGGGATGGCAAAAATGGCCTCCCCCGGGCTCCGGAGACTCTCCAGAGGCTGGAAACGGGCCCATTTCTGGACTTCTGGAACTTCCAGGAGACTTGTTTTTCACCCTCCAAGAGCCTCCGCACAGGTGCTGCACTTACCTGGCATTCAAAATGGGCTGTGTGGAGACTCCTGGGAGGGGCAGGGTGGGGTGGGTGGAGTCAGTCAGTCCTTGCAACTACCAGTTCAGCGAACCAGATTAAAATTAACATCCAGTTTGCCGGAACCTGTCCAAACCGGCTGAATCCCACTCCTAGTGTTCACACAACCCATGGTACGCCTAAAGATACCCAACTCATCTGGATGCAACTAGACGATTCAGATCAAGCAAGGAGCCGCATGGCTCATAATACCACAAGGCAAAAGACTTGCATTGTGCTGGACATCCTTGGGTCATTTGCAGAACAAGGTCATGAGGTCAACCGTCATCTGGTTAACTTAAAATATGGTTTTATTGAGGGGGAAAACTGAAACTACTGATAAAGTGGCGAATAGGAGATAAAAGATCCATTTCATCATGGTTCAGGTTGACAATTTTTTGCTGTAATTTTGCTCGTGATGCAATAAACAGATGAAGGAAGGAAGGAGGGAGGGAGGGACGGAGGGAGGGAAGGAAGGAAGGAAGGAAGGAGAGGGAGTGGAAAGAGGAGGGAGGGAGGGAAGGAAGGAAGAAAGGAAGAAAGGAAGGAAGAAAGGAAAGAAGGAAGGAAGGAAGGAGAGGGGGTGAAAAGAGAGGAGGGAGGGAAGGAAGGAAGGAAGGAGAAGGATGTAGAAAGAGAGAAGGGAGGGAGGGAGGGAATGAAGGAAGGAAGGAAGGAGAGGGGGTGGAAAGAGGAGGGAGGGAAGGAAGGAAGGAAGAAAGGAAGAAAGGAAGGAAGAAAGGAAAGAAGGAAGGAAGGAAGGAAGGAGAGGGGGTGAAAAGAGAGGAGGGAGGGAAGGAAGGAAGGAAGGAGAAGGATGTAGAAAGAGAGGAGGGAGGGAGGGAGGGAAGGAAGGAAGGAAGGAGAGGGGGTGAAAAGAGGAGGGAGGGAAGGAAGGAAGGAGAAGGAGGTAGAAAGAGAGGAGGGAGGGAGGGAGGGAGGGAGAGAAGGAAGGAAGGAAGGAAGGAAGGAAGGAAGGAAGGAAGGAAGGAAGGAAGGAAGGAAGGAAGGAAGGAAGGAAGGAACCTTTCAATGAATGACCCAAACATGCCACCAAACGCACATAGCTCAAACATGGGCTCTGGGGTTCTTTGGCCCTCATCTTTGCAGCATCTCTACCGGGGGGAAAGCTCCAGAGCGGTCAGTCCAAAGAGACGGCTTAAAAAGGGGCCAAATGCTTTCTACATTGCAACCCCCTCCTCAATTGTTTAATTCATGTTTTGCAGCCAGACGTGTTGCCTCCCAAACAAAGAGGAGCTGATTTACTCCTTAGCCCCCTTCTCTCCATTCCCTGGAAAAAAAAAACGCTCAAGGAAGGTAGCTGGGTTTTTTTTTTTTAAGAGCCCCTTCCCCTTTTAGTCATTATCTTCACATTAGGAATCAATCAAGGCCGCTCATTACCATTAACAAGATGGCACGCCTGAATCCCCTAGGCTTCTCCCTTCAGGCTCATTTGCGTGAAGGCACCGAGGTTTCCCTGGGGTGTAAAGTGGAAGGGAGGGGGAGAGAGACCTCCCCCCAAACTCTACACTAATGGTGCCAGACATTATTCATTTACCAAGTTGGGCTGGGCTGGGTGTGTGTGTGGGGGGGAGGAAACCTAATTAAAGATTGGTGAAAGAGAACGGTTGGGTGAATTGGGGGAGGGGGGGTGTTTCCGGGCTGGAAGAAAGACAGCTTCCAAAACCTTTTCCCGATAAATCTTCTTGGAAATGCACACGCGGGTGCAGGCGCTCAGGCACCAATCAGGTCAAATGGAGGAAGAACATGCCCGGGTTGAAATATAGCTGGTTTTTTGACTTACAACCACCATTTCTGTTGGTAAGTGAGACAGTCAAGTGAGCTTTGCGCCCCATTTTTACGACCTTTCTTGCCCCCAGTGGTTAAGCGAATCGTGACAGTTGTTCGTTAAGGGAATTCAGCTTCCCCACTGACTTTGGTTCTTGGAAGGTCACAAAAGGTGATTCAGATGTCTTTTTTTTTTTTTAATTTGATTTATATGCCGCCCTTCTCTGGAGACTCAGGGCGGCTTACAATGCGTTAAGCAATAGCCTTCATACTTTTGTATATTTATACAAAGTCAGCTTATTGCCCCCACAAACTGGGTCCTCATTTCACCTACCTTAGAAAGGATGGAAGGCTGAGTCAACCTTGAGCCTTGGAGAGATTCGAACCAGCAGTAAATTGCAGGCAGCTGTGTTAATAACAGGGTGCGTAGACCACTGTACTATCAAGGCTCTTTTGGATCAGTGGTGGAATTCAATTTTTTTTACTACCGGTTCTGTGGGTGTGGCTTGGTGGGCGTGGTGTGGCTTGGTGGGCGTGGCAGGGGAAGGATACTGCAAAATCCCCATTCCTTCCCCACTCCTGGGGGAAGGCTATTGCAAAATCTCCATTCCCTCCCCACTCTGGGGCCAGCCAGAGGTGGTATTTGCCGGTTCTCTGAACTACTCAAAATTTCCGCTACCGGTTCTCCAGAACCTGTCAGAACCTGCTGAATTTCACCCCTGCTCTGGATACTGCAACCGTCATAAATATGAGCCAGTTGCCAAGGGTCTGAATTTTGATTGTGGGACCATGGGGGATGCTACAATGGTCGTCAGAATGAAAAATGGTCATAAATCATTTTTTTCAGCACTGTTGTCACTAAACGAATGTTGTAAGTTGAGGATGATCTGTTGGTTGATTTCCTCTGTCTTTCTTGACCTGTTGAGTAAATCAAAACATTTGCAGTATAGATGAAGGCTAGACGATCAGTGGGGCTCCAGATGTTGCTGGACTCCAATTCTCAGTGACTTTTAGAAAACAGAGACAGTATAATGGAAAATTGGGCATTATGGTTTGTCCACATCTGGAGGCACCACTGGTTGATCCATACGGGATCAAAGCTATCATTACTAATCCATACTTTGAAGTTGAGGCAAAACATCTTCTATATCAGATCAGACCTGGAAGAAATGGCAAGTCCATTTCTTTTCTTTCTTTTATTTTCCTTTGGTCGAAGTTTTGCTTCAGTTGAGGAAATGGAATACCTCTTCCTCCTCCTCCTCCTCCTCCTGATTCTCCTTCTCCTCCTCCTCCATCTCCTCCTCCTCCTCCTCTTTCTTCTCCCCCTCCTTCTCCTCCTCCTCCTCCTCCTCCTCCTCCTCCTCCTCCTCCTCCTCCTCTTCTTCTCCTCCTCCTCCTCCTCCTCCTCGTCCTCCTCCTCCTCCTCGTCATTCTGTGTTTCCCCAGCCCTCAGCTTGGTTGTTCCCCAACAACCAGCTTGGTTGTTAAGCTTGGTAGGACAAAGAACAGTTAACTCCCTCCTAATTTATCCAGGTTATAAACTATCAGGTACAGAAGTGGTAATGTGTATGCTGTAAATGGAGATCAATAACAAATTAATGCTTCTCATGTTTGGAGCCTCCCCTCCCATTCGTGGGGGGATATTTACCATATTTGCTTCCTCTTTGTACTCTTTTTTTCCCCACCCCCCCCTCTCCCTAGCTCTCTGATTCGTGCTGAGTTTGTAGATTGCTTAACCTAGTCTAATAAAACCATAATGATTTGGGGTTTGCCTAATGAATTTCTGGGCCTTTGCCAGCAGACTCTAACTGTGAAGGGAGATTTGAAAGGCTCCTATAATCAACCAGTAAAATGAAGGAGAGCTCTATGCCTAATAGGAGTAGCACACCCAGATTATATAGCTGTATTTATATAATTTGGTGCGACGCTTTCGAGATTGAGGCTTCTATCGTGTCGCAAAGCCAAGGATTTAAAGACAATAGGGGTTTTTTTTTTTTCCCCTCGTGGACACAGTGAGCAAAGTGTGCACAGATGGACACCAGCTGAGATGGAAATGGGGGGAAAGGAGCTAAGCCCCAGTGGTGGGTAAGCGAATCTTTAAGGCACCACCAGCCAGGTTATGAAAATCCGGAGGTGAAAATATTTAGACGTTCTGTCAATTCAGTGGAGCAGTTCTATATGATCTTCATTTTCTGTCCTAATTCAGAAAATAGTATTATCTTCGCATCTGGGACCCACTTCTCTGGGAAAAAAAATTTGATATTCACACATTTTCTTAGGTCTTTTAGAGCAGTGGTCACCAACGGGTAGTCCATGGACCACTGGTGGTCCGTGAGAAAATTTTGGTGGTCCACAGAAAAATTATTTGCATTTTTTAATATTGCACTAAATCAGGAGTCCTCAAACTACGGCCCCTGGGCTGGACACATGCATTGAACATTTGTGTTGCTGCAGTGAATCTCCCCCTTCGGGGTCTTTTTGTGTGGGTTGGAGGGGGGCAGAAATTCCGACTTGGGGTCTGCTTCAGCCTCCTGGTGCGGGGCTTTGGGCGAAGGCTGGAGGGAAGCACCACTGGTGGCAAAGAGCCGGAGGGCCTCGTTCCAGTGGGACTGCATCATGGCCTGGAACTGGCTGACCATCTCAGCCCTCTGAGCCTCCAAGCACTGGTACCTGCCTTGCACTCCTGCAGATCTTCTCTCTGCTTGGAAAGCCTATGCTCCTAGTCCCCAGTGAGGTGCTTCTGCTGAGCCTCCTTCTCGGTCAGATCCAATTTGAACTGAGCTGTTTTACCAACTCTTTCTCATGGTGGCTGCTTAGCTCCAACAACTGCTTCCTGTTGGGGCCCTAAGGAGCCCGAACACAGGGAGGCGAGGAGAGGCTGGGAGGGGAGAGGCGAGTTGAGGGCCGACAAGGTGCCCCTTGATGTGAGTGACATCAAGTTGGCCACACCCGCCCAGTCACATGACCACCTAGCCACGCCCACCCAGCCAGTCATTAGACAGATCATATTAGTGGTCCGCAGGATTTAAAATTATGAATTTAGTGGTCCCTGAGGTCCAAAAGGTTGGTGACCCCTGTTTTAGAGATTTTTCCATGCAGCGATTTTGACTAGTGGAAATCTGGGAGAGGACTTTTTCAGGAGCAGCCAAACTCCTGCTAGGTTGGCAGAAGATGGGACAAGTAACGGGAGCTCGCCCCGTTACGCGGCACTAGGGATTTGAACCGCTGAACTGCCGACCTTTCGATTAACAAGCTCAGCATCTTAGCCACTGAGCCATCACGTCCCTATGAAAAGTATAAAATATAAATACAAAGTATAAAAGGACATAAATCAACCAAGGATCTCGTGGACAAGGCTGTTCTTCCTTTTGAGCAGGCTGCAAGGGTCTGTAGATCGCTTGCAGGCCCCCAGCCCTTCTTCAGCTCCGCTAATCACAACTCTGCAATTTTTTCCCCCCTGAAATTAATCCAAGGCAGAGATTCTTGTACTGTGAGTCAGAGAACCCTAGAGGCTCATGAGCAAATTAAGGAGGTCACCTATTTAGAAGGACTTTCACATGGAAAGTTGAAACTGTGCCAACATGGCCTCCTGGTCTGCTTGGACAAGCCAAGAGCAAGGTCAGGGATGTTTACAAGCACAGTTAGGAACAAACCTTGGTTCAGAAGAAGGGCTGAATGAAAGGCAAGAGTGGGTTTTCAAAAAGATAGCTTAAAGGTGAAGGTAAATCTTGTTGAACGTATCTTTTTGTTTATGTACTCTGAGAGCATATGCACTAAAACAAATTCCTTTTGTGTCCAATCACACTTGGCCAATAAAATTCTATCATGATGATTTAAAAAAAAAATCTATGATGATAAAGATTCCCCTCGCACATACGTGCTAGTCATTCCTGACTCCTCCTCCTCCTCCTCCTCCTCCTCCTCCTCCTCCTCCTCCTCCTCCTCCTCCTTCTCCTTCTTCTTCTTCTTCTCCTTCTCCTTCTCCTTCTCCTTCTCCTTTCCCTCCTCCTCCTCTCCTCCTCCTCCTCCTCCTCCTCTTCCTCTTTCTCCTCCTACTATTCCTCCTCCTCTTGTTCTCCTTCTCCTCCTCCTCCTCCTCCTCCTCCTCCTCCTCCTCCTCCTCCTCCTCCTCTTCTTCTTCTTCTTCTTCTTCTTCTTCTTCTTCTTCTTCTTCTTCTTCTTCTTCTTCTTCTTCTTCTTCTTCTTCTTCTTCTTCTTCTTCTTCTTCTCCTTCTCCTTCTCCTTCTCCTTCTCCTTCTCCTTCTCCTTCTCCTTCTCCTTTCCCTCCTCCTCTCCTCCTCCTTCTCCTTCTCCTCTTCCTCTTTCTCCTCCTACTATTCCTCCTCCTCTTGTTCTCCTTCTCCTTCTCCTTCTCCTTCTCCTTCTCCTTCTCCTTTTCCTTCTCCTTCTCCTCCTCCTCCTCCTCCTCCTCCTCCTCCTCCTCCTCATCATCATCATCATCATCATCCTTCTGCCAGAAATTGCTGGCCCCTGGCATAGACAACAGTGACTAAATTGCATAAAGCTATTTACTATGATTATGCTCCTAAGAGAGATAAGATGAAATCTAAAATGGTCGAGCAAAAACTACCCTTCCTGTTTCTTTGCATTCGTATCTGCATATTCCCACAACATATCTCATCCATTCAAGGATAGAGAGAGAGAGAGATGGAAGAGGGTTGGTTACAAAAAAAGATAGCTTAGAGATAAAGATAGAAACCAACTTTGATTGTCTTTAAGCGGCTGCAAGTCTTAGATTCATACCATACTACAGATGATGCTAAAAATGACGTTTGGGGTGTGATCATATTGGGGGAAGCCTAGCTACCGTGACAGCTGGTTGTGTGAAAACAGCAATTATGTTTTGTCAACCTGGTAAGGCTTGGCTGCTGTGAGTCCCACCTACATGTCTGTCTGTGGTTTTTAAGGCACTTCTTTCCATTTGACGGAATTTAGGATTTACATATATTTGTCATTATAATATATTCCAGGACACGCAAGCATGTTATTACTTGGAGTTTTATCCATGCTTGGATGCAGGTCCCATTAAAAAGGCCGGACTCCAAATAAAGCTTATCCTGTCAATCATTGTTTAATGCTTGCTTAATGCCTATACCAAAGGCATTTGGTGTTCTTTTTTTTAAAGGAACTCGGAGTCCTTTGCTTGGTTGAACAGCAAGAGGTTGACTCCATGGGCTTCTAGTCTTGCTTTCAAAAACAAGGTTGGAATTCTAAAGATGCCATCTCAATTTCTGGGCCTTCTAGCCAGCTCCCTCTTCCTTTTCAACTCTCTTTCTCAAAAGATTTTCTTTTTGTTTCCAAACCTGTGGAGAATCTATTTTATGTCCTTTGACTTCCGAGGGACAACCAAATCAGGAAATGTGTTATATTCTAACTGCTCTTCCTTGCTCTGTTTTGTTTTCTTTGCAGAGGTTCTTAAAATAATTCTTCCCAGTGGGGAAAGCAAACTGTATATCAAATTAAAATGGATCCTGGGAGGTCACATGTCGCCCCCACCATCATCAAACAACAAATATCTGGTGAGGAGGAGGCTCGCCATTCAGAGGTTTTTGAAACGACAAAGGGAGAGCTGATAAATAATTAAATGCAACATATAAGAAAAAAATAAGAGTTTTCAGCACCAAGGACAGTGCATCTTACACACACACACACACACACACACACACACACAGAGAGAGAGAGAGAGAGAGAGAGAGAGAGAGAGAGAGAGAGAGAGAAGCTTCTAAGGAAAGGAAAAACAGTAGAAGCAAAAAAAACCAAAGAGGCAAAGCAGAAAATTTTAAGGGTAAAACTATAAAATACGGCTGAAATGTTGACATAGCACATGTGTGTTTACTATGAAATCAGTATTTCCAAACTGCGGTTATATATTTTGCCCAATCCTTGTTCACTTAGAAGTTGTACATCGTTTAATTGGGTTTGGTTTCAGCTCTCAGCACCCTGACCCGTTTTATGTTTACCCCAAAACAAAGCTGGTTTATTTTAGCAATACTTATACTCTGTGCATAAGATTGTGGTCCTTGTTTATTAATTAATCAGGCTGCAACAGATTGCAGCATCAAATCTAGTCAAATCTGGCTTGGAAACTAAGTGTAATGAGGAAGGAAGGAAAGGAAAGGAATCCTTAAGGATTTTACTCCGCTAGTCGTTAAGCGACTATATGGGGTGATACTCATCTCCGTTTCAAGGGCCATAGAGTCAGCGCTGTCCGAAGATTTCTGCAGTCATGAGGCCAGCATGAAGTTGCAGAGCACTGTTTCCTTCCCACCAAAGTGGTACCTATTTATCTACTCGCATTTGCATGCTTTCGAACTGCTAGATGGGCAGGAGATAGATGATGATGGGAGCTTCCCCCATCGCACAGTGCTCGGGTCTCAAACCCGGCCTGTCGGCTTTCCAGTGTAATGAGTACCATGTGCCTTGAGTACCTTGAGTTGCCATGTGAGAATAGACGGCAATATAAATTTCCTAAAACAAAATAAATAAATGAGTATAATGAGGCATCTCCTGCAAATCCCAGGGTTGTGGGTTAGACTGGGAAGCTGAAAGACACTCGAGAAGAAAGCAGTTACAAACCAGTTCTGTAATATTCCTAAGAAAGCTTGGATAATCCCAAGAAGTTAAGGAGTTGACAATGTTTAGTTTAGGTATGATATTTCCAACTAGATCTTCTCTATGTGAATGATGGAGACCTATTTTTGTTTCATTTCTAAATTCCATCCATTCTTAACAGTACATTTTCTGTACTGTTTTAACTTGCTGTGTTATCCCCAGAGAGCCAGTGAGGAATATTGGTGGCCTTGGAACAAGGCCTAATCCTCCTTAAACTTGGATGCCAGTTGGGTGACCTTGGGCCAGTCCTTCCCACTTAATCCAAACCAACCTCTGGGACTCTAGGACAAGCCAGCAATAAACTAAGAATGAGGAAAACACTTCGGAGAAACAATCAAACCTGCAACCAAGTAAGGACAAACACAAAGAAGATGTCAGTTAGTGCTTTATTATGGTTTTCCACTTTGACCATATATCACGTTGAGATATTTTACGAGAAACGGAACACAAACCTTTAATAATAATCAAAACGCAATTGATTGAAAGTTGCTTGGGATCTATTATTATTCAATCCACCACCTCCATTGTGCTGTTCCCCCACTGGGGCCCCCAAGACAACTGTCAGAGCCACATCTTTAGGCCCTTATGAAAAGATAGGAAGGTTGGGGCCTACCTCATTTTGGGGATGCAAGATGTTCCAGAGGGCAGGAGCAACAGCAGAGAAGTCCCTCCTCCTGGACCCTGCCAGACAGAATAATCGGGTTGACGGCAGTGGTGGGTTTCAACATTTTTTACTACCGGTTCGGTGGGCGTGGCTTGGTGGGTGTGGCATGGCTTGGTGGGTATGGCTTGGCGGGCATGTCAAGGGAAGGATACTGTAAAATTTCCATTCCCTGTAAAATCTCCATTCCTACCCCAATCCAGGGGAAGGTTACTGCAAAATCCTCATTTCCTCCCGATCAACTGGGACTTGGGAAGCAGAGAATAGATGGGGGCAGGGCCAGTCAGAATTTTTACTACTGGTTCTCCGAACCATTCAAAAGTTTCGCTACCGGTTCTCCAGAACTTGTCAGAACCGGCTGAAGCCCACCTCTGGTTGACGGGCCCCGCAGCATGCCTCCTCTACCGGTACATGTGGGGCGGGCCAATTTAAATACATATTCCATCTGAAGATTTAAGTTTAAAGTCGCCGCATTTAAAGCAGGGGGGGGCAAGCTGTGGGCCTGTCCTGGGGGGGGGGTTTCAACCAAACTGCAGAAATGGCCCGGCCGCTCGCGCAAAACCATCCCTCCCCCAACACTGTTCCACAAAGATGGAAACATTGGGGAATTCTAATTTTAAAAAACATCAAGAAAGCCGGACAGTGGGAGGGAATTCATAATATCTATATTTTTTTTTTTGATGTTGCACTTTGTATCATCTAGCTATTAATCAATAGAGGTAGGCACCGTTATTATATCTCCATGTCTCTGCGGAGGTGTCGCGTTCTGTGCTATCAATCCAATTTGCTCGACTCCTACAACACACCGAGTGATGAATGGCTGGGTTTGCACCATTGCATTAAGCTAAATTATGGTTGATTAGTCTGTGATTTTATATGTGGTGTAAACACCCCCCTAGTACAAATTTAATTCTTTGTTATTGCTGAATAACAGTTTGTTATTGCCTTTCCTTTTCATGCAACAATAGACACCCTAGTCAATGGCTTAGTAGACCATTGCCGTATTATACAACGTGATCCGATTCTCAGGGTCCTTGTTTGCACTGCATAGGGAAAGGGTTTGAACCCTCTGAACAGACTTCAGAAGGCAAAGCCTTCACCACGCGGTAGGTATTTTGGCATAAAACTGCCCAGTGTGCAGAAAAGTAACAGTATAATGATTATCTTTTCTAAACATGCTCTCCCAGCTTTTTCACCCTGTCCTGTAATACTCAAAACTGAGCATCTTTCTTCTGTTAGGGCTTGAAAAGTTTAACTTCTGTTATAATCAATGTCGTCTCATGTTAGCACAAATAAATAAAATGGTGGTAGGAATTAGCAATCCAAGCCGTGAGAAATGTTTAGGGGTGGGGAATTAGAATAGAGCTGGAAGGGACCTTGGAGGTCTTCTAGTCCAACCCCCTGCTCAGGTAGGAAACTTTATATCATTCCAGAGAAGTGGCTATCCAGTCTCTTCTTAAAAACCTCCTGTGCTGAAGCACTCACAACTTCTGGTGGCAAGCTATTCCACTGGTTAATTGTCTGCACTGTTAGGAAATTTCTCCTTAGTTTTAGGTTGCTTCTCTCCTGGATTAGTTTCCATCCATCCTGCTTTCTGGTTCTTTGGAAAATAAGTGGACCTATAAGGAAGAATTTATAGCTCCTCTTTTCTTGCTCACAGGGTTCACCCAACTATCTCAGATACAGGCCTGTGAACAAATTATTCATAAACCAAACATCATCATAATCATCATGTAGCATCATCTAAAGTAGCATTTAAGTCTAGATAACATTGCATGCATGTTACTGCAGTGACGCTGAAAAAGAAGACTTTGTAATCATGGTTAATGCTTTTACTTTTCCTACTGAGATGAGACAAGACCCAATAAGTTGCCTAAGAAATCAGAGTAGGAGGCAAAATGAACATCATTCTTTGAATCAGCAACTTGAATCACAACATTTATTTTCTCCTTTGGAAGAAATGGACCAGCTCTCCCAGCGGTTTAAAACTCTATTCCTCAGTTTGGGAAGACTTTCAAATGGTAGGGTTGACACCCAAACCCATTGAGCCACCAGATGAAGGAGAAGATACCAAGAAAGGAGAATATTTGTAGCTTAGGGTTGAAATGTGGGGTCCATGGTGCTCTCTGAGTTTGATGGGTTGTTTTTTTTTTTGCAGATGTTTCATTACCCAAATTAGGTAACACCAGGAGGAGGAGGAGGAGGAGGAGGAGAAGGAGAAGGAGGAGGAGGAGAAGGAGGAGGAGGAGGAGGAGGAGAAGGAGAAGAAGAAGGGGAAGGAGAAGGAGAAGGAGAAGGAGAAGGAGGAGAAGGAGGAGGAGGAGGAGGAGGAGGAGGAGGAGGAGGAGGAGGAGGAGGAGAAGGGGAAGGAGAAGGAGAAGGAGGAGGAGGAGGAGAAGGAGAAGGAGGAGGAGGAGGAGGAGAAGAAGAATGAGGAGGAGGAGGAGGAGAAGGAGGAGGAGGAGGGGGAGAAGGAGAAGAAGAAGGGGAAGGAGAAGGAGAAGGAGGAGGAGGAGGAGAAGGGGAAAGAGAAGAGAAGCAGAAGATACTGAGAAGGAACATCTCTCGGGGCCTGAATTCTTGGAAGTACCAGAAGTGAGCTGAGCACACAATCAACCCGTCCAAGCTGCATGCCATTCAGGAGCGGGCAAAATGCAAAAACACACATAGAAACAACACATTTTCAGGAGGGAGACCACAGCTGTCACCGTTATTTGCCTGCCATTCTGGTCCACTCCAAAGATTTCTCAGAAGAACTGGCTTGTCATCCCTCCATCCTTCCACCCACCCACTTCCCATTCTAAAGTCTGCTTGCGAAGGGAGCTATTAACAAAGACACTTCTTCTTCTCGCCTAACAAAAGGCGAGGGTGACAGCAAGCATAAAAAGAATAACATTGCTTATTAAGCTAGAATTAACTGCCCTCTTAGGAGCTAATTAAATTTGTTCTTGGAACCCAGGGTTTCTTAAGCAAGGGAGGGGAGAAAAGATAGGAAAACCCATTCTATTTTAACTATATAGCAGCCATTGCCCATGTCCCGGCTATTTTTTGATTTATCAAGGAATAATTCCATCTTGAGGGCTGATCTGTATCCTTCAGGCAACAAAACAGTACAGTACAGTAGAAAGGAGATTCAGGTCTATTTATTTCTCCGTCTCTTCCCCACTCCTCCAAGAGGCCAGTTTATTTATTTATATATTCCACCGGTGTTTTTTTATTATTATTATTATTATTATTATTTCACATTATGATTCGAATACAATCCAAAGTGTTTTATCTTAACTGCACCTTGATAATAATAAAAGTAGTTATTTTCTCTAGAAGTGCTGCAAAATTATAGCATTTACATCTTTTGAGATACTTTAAACAAAAATAATACTAGCAATTAATGAACACTAGCATTTTAGGTCTATCGCGGAAGGGTTTCCTTGTTCTTTCTTTCTTTCTTTTTTTAAAATTTCATTTTAATAAGACAGCTGTAGAAAATGGGATTTGACGGAGAGATTATATGATATAATACAGGATACAGAGGGCAAATTTGTCACCTTAAGGGAAGAAAGGGGTCTATTTTTCCCTCATCTTCCTCCCACTTCAGGACTTAACCAGCCCCAGCGATGTTTGCAAATTGAAAATACAGTCTCTAAAATTGACCAGTTGTTTCACCCCACACCCGTTCCCTCTTCTCCCAGAATTGAAAAACACCACATAAAATAATGGGAAGAGACAGAACAAAGCCAGAGATCAAATACAGTTAAACGGAAGTCTTTATGCTGCTAGTCCTTGAACTTTTGTTTCATTCACAGTCTTTCCAAGAAACTGGAGTTTGTCACGGATGGAGTTCTTGGGCTGGATCTTCTGCGCACCCAACGCACACAGTGGCCGCCTTGCTTATGTATTCATTTATTCTGGCCTTTTGTAGTTTCTTTCTTGTCATTTTTTTTTTTCCTTTCTAGGTTTGGCTACGATTGCATTAACCGGGCCAAGTTTCTCATGTAAAGGGGAAGAAAAGAAACAAAAAACCCGATGAAATGAAAAGGCCATTAAAAGAGGTGAAATGGTCACTAGTCACAATTTGTCTTTTGAGGCGAATCAGGAAATGTTTAATCTATTTAATGGTCACAATTTGTCTTTTGAGGTGAACTAGGAAAAGTTTAGTCTATTTTCTGTAGCTGAGCCACACGTTGACTAGAGGGAGGGAGAAAGAACCAACCAAAGCATCAAGCAGTTGGTAAACTTCGTTCCAATTTCCATAGCAATGGGGCAGGCTAGTTAATGTATTTAACTTACATCATAGTGACATACATACATAAATACATGCGTGTATATATGCATGTGTGCGCACACGTGCTCGTGTATTCTTGTCTGCTTGCTAGCACTCATTTGCACGACATTTCTTACCATGGCACCATATATTCAAAAATATTGTTTTTTTTCTTTAAAGTTAAACTCAGGGAGAGAGTAAAAAATATGTATACATATACATATATATAGATAGATATAGGTATAGATAGATAGGTGGAATGGTTAAAAACAACCCCAGATTCATTGTTATGAGAGTTGTGTCAAGTAAATCAATAAACAATTTTTTTAAAAAAGAAAAACCTGGGGGAGTGGGAAAGTTGCAAAGGTGCAAAAGACACACTGAAAGTGAGGAATTGATGGATACAACATCACCAGATAAATGCAGAGGACAGCAATACTGTTTGCAAAGAAAAGAGAGCGACGTTATTGAAAGATGTCCACCGCGAGCATCTCCTGACAGCTGTCCGTCTTGTTACCGAGATCTTCCAAGCACAAAAACCTCAGTCAGAGTTTTAAACTTCTGCCATAGGGTAGATCTTATCCAGGTGTGTGCAGTTTCCGAGTTCCTTCAGTTCAGGGGTTGGAATCGGTAAGCCAATCTCAAGCTTACTTCTGGCTGAATTGTCCCCTGCCTCTTCTTCCTCCTCCTCCTCTTCCTCCTTTCAGTCAGCGAGTCATTTAAAGAGGAAAAACTAGAAATCCTGAGAAAGTGGAATACTTCCAGCCCCCCATCAAATTTCCTCGCTCCAGTTTTAAATAGGCGCGGTCTCCTTTCTCCATCTGGATCAAGACCCCGTTGCTGGCAGCTTCTCGTGTGACGTCTTGGTCTCCGGCAAAGGCAGAAATCACCGGCCACCCGTTCAGCATTAAGCTCACCTGGAAGCAAAGGCAGAAGACAAGCCCACCTCCCCATCAATGAAAGGGAAAAGGGAAACAAAGGAAGACTTTATCCAATGGCTGCAGGCATGCAGGGAGCTGGGAGGGGGTGCTTCTAACTAAAAACATCCAGAAAAAGAGCTCCCCCACCCCACCCACAGAGTCTTCATTACATACTGTTAGCTGCTCCTTCAATTATGAATGTTGCAGCCAGGGCACAGGAAAGAATAGAAGTACAGCCTGCTACCAGTTTACTCATAAGCCAGTCCTCCTTGTGTTCAAAAGGTAGCAGGGCTGCAGACCTGGGAACTGTGTGGATAAGACCTGCTCGGGACTGCTCTATCAGCAATTATCCAAACCAAAAACAGTTGCATCATTCATCTTTGCTAAATTCATGCTATGGAAAGATGCACTTTGCTGGGTCTGTCTGTCAACTTAGGAACACAAGAGGAAACTCACAGGATAAAGATCTTGAACATCAGCAGAAGAAACAAAGAAATGTTAAGAAGAAGAGGCACAGCTAGCTTAAGGGATTTTGGACAGCATCAAAATGTTCCTCTGTAGTTTTTAGAAATGAATATCAGACATAATCACCCTTCCTTCCTTCCTTCCTTCCTTCCTTCCTTCCTTCCGTCCGTCCTTCCTTCCTTCCTTCCTTCCTTCCTTCCTTCCTTCCTTCCTTCCTTCCTTCCTTTCTCTATCTATCATCTATCATCTCTCTCTCTTCTTTTCATCTATCCATCTATCTCTATCTGTCTATCTCTCTCCCGCTCTTACAACTCTATCTATTTTCTCTCTCTCTCTCTTATGTCTCAATATCTATCTATCTATCTATCTATCTATCTATCTATCTATCTATCTATCTATCTATCATCTATCATTATTTCTGCTGGCAAATCAAATTTATTTGCAATAACAAAAGATCCAAGAGTATAAAGATTTTTGTTTTTTGCTTTAGCACTACTGTAATTACCTTTCAAAGCCCCTTTAACACTACTGTAATTACCTTTTTAAGTCCCAGCTTCTCCACTCATCCTTGTATGGAGTTATAGACAATCAAACAAGAAGAGAAAAAATATATATAGATCTAATTGTTTTAGGGATTTCTAGAAGAAGAAGAAATAATGAGGTCATGTAAGTGCTACGAGCAGTGTGCTCAAAGTTGACCCCTCAAATTTGATGCATGTGGATCATGGCTGAGATTCCAGCATGGAATAGAGTCGGCCACTACTCTGTATTGTAAGATAGTCCTTTTCTTTCCGGAAATCTGGGTGCTTTGTCTCCCATGCTGAATCTTCAAATGCCAGACAAGGGAAATACCCTAATAGTCTTCTTCTGGGCAGTGTCTACGAAGCCAGGGAGTGGGGTGGGGAGACTTAGTCTTTTGTGGACCAGCAAAAATGCTGAAACCTTGGCAACATGGCCCAACAGAGATGACAGCATTCTTTCTGAGGAATGTTAGAAACTCAACACTTTGCATACATCCAGAGCAAAATCTGCCACAAACAGTAATTAAAGAATCCCAGTAATGCAATTTTCCTTCTTCGCATGTCATTCTTTCTGCGCTTCCTTAAAATCCACTCCCCCTCTTTTTACTGTGCATATGTGCACAGTCCTTAAATTATAAACAAAAGGTAGGTGAAGGCTTAATAAAATCCACAATCACTATTGCCAAGTGATATGGAGATAGATAGATGGATGGATAGATGAATGGATGGATGGATAGATGGATGGATAGATAGATAGATAGATAGATAGATAGATAGATAGATAGATTTAAATAAGGCAATTCCTCCCTCCCCCCTTTTTTTTAGCATTTTAAGTCAGTCAAGGAGACTGTGATAAAAGGGAAAAGGAATTGGCCCTGTATGTAGAAATCTCTAGCCTTTTTGGAGGCTAGAGCTATGGCTTCCTAAAGCAGAAATCAACCCCTGTTCTTCAAGAAATATACATTTGCACCTTTTGAGTAGCAAAATGAAAGAAATTGTTATTTATGGTGCAGCCAGGCTGCACACACAGGTTTTAAATCTCACTCCGTTTAGCAGGATGACTTCTGAGCAACCCTATGCAAGGACGAGGCGCTTTACCTGTCCATTTTCAGGCATGTAGTTTCACCTTCAAATTTAGAGTTTATAGAGAAAGAAAAAGGCTCTACCTCAAAGATTCAGGAAGTCCCACTCTGACCAGGAGACAATCGATGAGTCTAAATTCTCCATAGTTCAAGATTCCAAACAGATGAATTTCCATTTGTGTGTGTGTGTGTGTGTGCAGTGGAAAGTAAAGGAGTTCCCGAGTTATTGGGAGGCATATACCTTAGATTAGATTAATATAGATCAGGGGTCCCCAACCTAGCATCTGTGGACTAGCACCAGTTTGCAGCATGTCAGCAACTGGGCCACACAAACCAGCGAAACCCCGTCCGTGGGATGCAGACAGCGTACAAAACCACGCCCCTTCCAGTCCGGGGAAAAACCTTTCTCCATGGAACTGGTCCCTGGTGTCTGAAAGGTTGGGGGCCACTGATATAGATGATTAGATTAGATTAGATTAGATTAGATTAGATTAGATTAGATTAGATTAGATTAGATTAGACTAGGAGGTGTTGGTTGAGGTTCTTTAGATGGTACTATCACCAACCTGTCAACTTACATTTTCACAATCCATTCACTTGGATACAAAATTAACCCATGGAGGGGATAGGATACACCCGAAGCATATAAATTAACTCATCAGGTTGAATTCTTGTAAAATGCTAATCTCACCTAACCAAGGAAAAAACAGAGTGAGAACGAAAGCAAAACTGGCTCAGGTTTGCACGTTACGCATTGAGCTACCGATCGTATGAACACGGCACAGCTGATCTTTTCTCACTTCGAAGAACGCGACGTTTAATTAGGTCCCAATTATACAGACAAATGTTCCTCATGAAAAGCTGAAGGGTTGGGGGAATATGCTGTTTACGCTATTGTACCATCAGCAAATTCCGAGGGAGTCTAGCATTATTTCTGTGCCTGAGAGATTCAGGTTTTCTTGGTGACAGTTCCAACTTTCTTCACAAAATGATAATTGGGTGCAAGCCAGGGTTAAAAACCTCACTACCACATTTTCCCCTCTTCCAGGAGTTGGTTTGTACATTTTGCTTAGCAAAGAGTTTTTTAAAAACTCAAACAGTATTTTGCAGCATTTCCTGTTGGTCTAAAAAAGCAACATCTTCATGGAACATGGTTTCCACCGAGAAGATAGCTTTCCCCAGTCATTTGTCTGATAGTCCGTAAAGGGAGCAAGCATGAGTTAGAAAAGCTATAAGTAGCTCCCAAGAAAGGATGTTCCTGATCCTTTTTAACAACAGCAAAACTACAGGTCTAAACACAATGCTTACACCCCCTATGAGGACAGCAGACAATGGATGAAAGAGCCATGGATGTTATCAATGACAGGAAATAGGATTGTGCCTGTTGAATGACAAATGCACCACCAAATACAGTTTGCACAAATTGGAAACGTGCTTGTCTCCAAAATGAAATTCAATCAGCCAGGCAACCATTCTCTATCTAGAATCTGAGCGTATGTTTATGTATTCTGCAGTGCAAGAGACTTTCGAAAATAAAACCTGAACTTCAGCTCACTGAAATGAATCCAGCTTACTTCTAAGTAGACTTGCCTGGGGCTCATGGTTTTAGTCCACACTTAGCTTTAAAAATGATCTCCTTCCTTTTACATCCACATACCGGATTTACAGTTGTAACATATTTTATGCTTTTTGTGAACACAACTTCATCTCGCTTAATTCAACTTTATTTCTTCCTAAGAGAGAATTTAAAGGAATGTTAAGGAGAAGGGAAGGGAAGGGAAGGGAAGGGAAGAGAGAACAGAAGAAAAGAAAAGAAAAGAAAAGAAAAGAAAAGAAGAAAAGGAAAGGAAAGGAAAGGAAAGGAAAGGAAAGAAAAAAATTTGGCTTCCCTGCATGGATACAATTTGCATATTAGCACATTCTGCCTCATTATTAAAGATGTGTTCTTGGAAGAAAATCCAACTTTATAGAGTGGGAAGCTTTTTAAAAAGAAAATGCCCGGCTTATAGCACAAAATACTGGAGGCATGAAACCATTAAACGGAAAAACTGACACTATTTTTTCTATAAATCAGAAAGGCTCAATTTAGGCAGGATAGCTTTTGGCAACTGTTTTCAGATCCAGAATGGTGGGAAGCGAGACAAAGACCAAGCTGAGGAACTGGACAGATTTATGAACAATGATAAATAATAGGGTGGCTCATTATTCATTTCATTTTTACTGCAGCCAGTAGAGAGCTGAGGCATGAAAGTAGCTGTTTCCAAGAAAGCTTTAAAATCAAGAGTAGCATTAAAATTCAGCCTTCGAGGGCCCAACGCACTTTCTTCACCTTTGCATTATTCTTGGCCAGGTACATGAGAAAATATACTGTATGAGTATATATTGTTCTATCATATCTATCTATCTATCTATCTATCTATCTATCTATCTATCTATCTATCATCTATCTATCTATCTATCTATCTATCTATCTATCATCTATCTATCTATCTATCTATCTATCTATCTATCTATCTATCATCTATCTATCATCTATCTATCATCTATCTATCTATCTATCTATCTATCTATCTATCTATCTATCTATCTATCTATCTATCTATCCCATCTCTCTCTCTCATCTCTCTCATCTCTCTCTCTCATCTCTCTCATCTCTCTCTCTAAATCTGTATCTGTTGTATACACATTATTCCCATAAATCTTCCCCGTATAGTATAATTCTGCAATGAAAAACCCAGTCACCCTGATTTACACAGACCTGAATTTCAAAATCCACAAAGCAACCCCAACACACACAGAAAGAGAGAGGGGGAGGGAGAGAGAGAGAGGGGGGGGAGGGAGGGAGGGAGGGAGGGAGAGAGAGAGAGAGAGAGAGAGAGAGAGGGAGGGAGGGAGAGAGAGAGAGAGAGAGAGACCACACACACATACAAGAATGGGTATTCCATACTGGGAAATTAACAACTATCTTTTACTGGATGGCTTCTGGCACAAGATTTCTACACTGAGCAGATGATGGATACGACACACACTCACTTATGTCTCGACATCAAAACACACGTACACACAAAAAGTGTGTGCATATGCACACACACCTCCTCGCAGAGAGCTTCAACATTTATTGTGCCTGCCTAGAGCTAGGCAGGCGGACTCGGAAAGACACTTAGTTAATTCAAGGGTGTCAGTTCCTCACCCAAGCTCACAGTTGAGTTGAAAGCAGTTGGTCCCTCTCATTCATTCATTCGCATAAATTGGGGAGGGGGCTGCTTTCCCACCCAGGGCAAAAAAAAAAAAAAAGGAAAGTCCCTCCGTTGAAGAAGCCATGCAGTCTCACCTGGATGGTCTGCCTGTTGTACACCTTGACCACGTGGAAATTAAAGCTGTAGATGCCCTTTCGGGGAGCGATGAAAGTGCTGCGTTCCGAGTCGAAGTTGAGCCCAATGTTGACCAGCACCTACGGAATGGAGGGAAGAAACAGAGCATGGGGTAAAGAAAGAGAGAGAGAGAAAAAGGGAGGGATATTGCCCAGGTGAGGATCAAAGCTTTTCTTTAAGGTCATTTCTCTGCAATCATCCATCTCTCCTTCCATTGGGAGCTGTCCACACTGAAGGCGAAAATCCATCCTCCTGTCTCCCGTCTCACTCTCTTCCCTGAACATAGAGACATTTAAGGCTGGGCTAGATGAGCCCTCTAGATTCAGGGCTGCTCCTCCCCAACGTAGGTCCATAAATCCTGATGCTTGGGACGGAGAGGTTTTGTAGTCCCAGACAGGAGGAGGAAGCCAGGTTGCCACTCCGGGCACTCGACTGGAAATTTGACTTTATGGCTGAGGACTGACTACCCCGTCTGTTCTCCCACCCCTAATCTCGGGGTGTCTCCCGGAGAACTGAAAGTAGGGTGGCAGAAGGTGGCAGAGAGCAGGAAAGAGTCCTCTGAAGGCATCTCCCCCTTCCATCTTCTAGTCCTAAGTGCGCCCTCCCCTCTCCCACCCCACTAAAACCCTCCTCCCCGCTTCCCCCCCTCTCCCCGACACCCCCTCCCTTAAATTCCCCCATCCCGGATTTTTTTTGGGGGGGTTTCCTACCTGGTCGAAGTAAATGATCATGGTGCGATTGCTCATCTCCGACGGCTCGTGGTTGGTGCTGCGGATGGCCGAGAAGGCTACCTTGGCGCTGCCCGACCGGACCGAGATGCCCAGCGCCGTGCCGGTGGGATCGGAAGCCGGGTTGGAGTCACAGACCACCAGACACTTGCCCTCCAGGATGATGGGCTCCGTCTCGTTCTGCCCCATCACCACGCCGGCTAGCCAAGCCAGGCTCAGCAGCTCCAGGGCCAGCATCGCGCCAACGCCAACGCCGCGCTTCCGACTCCCTTTCGCCTTTCTGCTTGGCTCGACCCCGGCGGCTGGCGGGCTTCTCCGACGGGACGGACGGACGGGCGGGCGGGCTTGGTGGCTGGCTGAGCCTCGCTGCTCTCCCCTTGCCCTGCCCTGCCCTGCCCTGCCCGGCTCGGGCTCGTCTCCTGAGCTGCCCCGGGCTCGCCTCTAGTCCGCCAGCACGGCCCGCGACGCCCGTCGAGGTGCTGAAAACAGCGCCCGCGGCCCCCGGCAAGGCGCAAGCGGAGCGCTCCGATGCATAGTGCAGGGAAGGGGAAAGCGGGAGCTGCGAGAGAGCGAGCGAGCCGGTCAACCAGAGGGGCAAAGCCAAGGGGGGACCCCGCTGCTGCCCGCCCGCTGCTGCCTTGCGACGGCGCCCACCAGCCCTGCCCTGTTGGCTGCGCTCGCTGCCTGCCTGCCTGCCTCTTTGCCTGCCCGCCTGGCTTGGCTGGCTGGCTCTCTGCCGCAGCTCTGGCCCGACCGCTCCCCACCGCCCGGCAGAGCACACACAAAAGCCGCCGCGGCGCGCCTCTCCCCCACCTTGCCTCTCCCTCGCCAACCCCAGCTCTTCGTCAGCGCCGGCCCCGCCCGCGCCCAATGGGCAGCCGGCGCGCTCGCGGCCAGCCAATGGGGTCCCCGTCCGTCTCCGGGTTTCCCCCCCCCCCTCTCTTCTCCCCGACGGGGGAGGCCTTTTTGTGCGTCCTGCGATTAGGTGGTCGAGAGAGCAGGTGGAGAGGAGGAGAAGCGAGAAGGCGCAGCGGTGTGGCGCCCGGACGATCGGGGCGCACCGGCTGCGCTTTCGCCCACGTCGGCCCAAAGGAGGGGCTGGGCCGGGGTGTGTGTGTGTGTGTGTGTCTTCCGTGGGGCTGTCTCAGGTAAGGAGCGGGAGGGGCGCAAAGAAAGGGAAAATCCTGAAGCGAGCCTTCTGGGTCCCTGCGCGCTTTTGGATAGGAACGGGTTGGGGTGGTGGAGGATGGATGCTGCGCTGGCATCTTGGGAAGGTTTGGAGCTTCCGCGCAGTTTCCTCTTAGGTTGTGGGGCCGCTGGCGCGGAGGCCGAAGGGATGCGCGCTCAGGCAAGGGCATCCTATACTTGGGATGGCGATCGCCTGGGTAGCAGAGGAATAGGGGTGGGGGAAACCATCTCCGAGGTCCCTCGACGACGGACAAATTCAGCAGTCCGGAGTAACATAGCTGAGCGAGAAGGAAGTGGGGGTGAAAGGGGAAGCGTGCTAATGGGTTGAAAGTTTTGAGCTGGGGAGACAATTGAGGGGTTCGCTTTTGGGTCTGGTGAAGATAGGAAGTGTGTGTGGGGGGGTTTCCCTTGAGAGGACGAGTCGCATAGGCCACCATCCAAAGTTCTGGGTACCTTTAGGAACCTTGCGTCTTCTGGAAGTGCTGGAGGAGGACAACCTCTCCTGAAAGGTTGGGATCTGATTCCCCTGAACCTCAGAGAAAAGGACTGCCTGTAGACCCCACTTCCCAAAATCAAATATATGCTCAAGGTACCTATTTTGCTTCATAGTTTCGAGTGTTTTATCCTGTAAGCAGCTTGAAGTTCAGAACTGAGGTCAACTTTGAGCCTGGGTTCCAAAGTTTTGTAGGCACAGCTGTTTTTTCCCCAACTGGTTGATCTGAGATAGGAATGGATCACGGAGGGGGAAAGGAAATGTAAAGGATGGGATGATATAATTTATAGGATGGAACCGGGCCAGCTCTGTATAATGCAAAAAGAGAGAGATCTTCCTTAAATGATGTAATCTTGAGGAAGGAGGCCAAGAGATATGAATGCTCTGATGTGATCACTAGAAACTATCTAGAACAATCACTTCAGGTGTTGTTTAAGTTTATTAAAATTTTGTGATGTCATTGTTAAAGATTTTACAGGTGCCACTTGTGCATTAAAAGAATGAATAGAGACACAGATGCTCCTTTGTCCAAACTGACTATTTAAAGGATTACAGCCAGATTTGTATTATTAGTACTTTCGTGGAAGCCTTACCTGATATTCCAACCATCGAGGGATGAATATGTGCAGAAATATCCCTGAAAAAAATCAGCCAGTTGCATAGTCAAATCTTATCCCTCCTTGCTACTATATCAATATGCAGAAGAAGGAGTTATAAGGTAAACCCAGGGTTGAGTTTAACCCTGATGTAACCGAATCATACAGAAGTAGGGCAGGATGGGGAGGAAGATTAATTCTGGAAACGTCATGAGCTCATTTACACTGAATTTTATTCACAATTTTGCATGCCACACTGCTACTCATCAGTATATTCAAGAGGGCCATGAGTTTCTTGATGTCATCATATCCATATCTCTACATTCTTGACTTGACATTAGTTTATAACAAGACTTTGAGAGTAACTTATAACAAGCATGCATTGGATTGCATTGGTACATGAAAAATCCCAGCCACGTTGAGCTATGGTGGAGCAGCCAAAGTAAATTCTGTTTACTTTGGAGTGACACTTAGTGACATTGTAATGGATCCTCCTACACTGTGAAACTCCAAAGTAAACAACTTCATTTTTTGATTTCTTGTTCTCACTTGCTGAGAGGAAAAAAAAAACATTAAAAAGCCAATAATTATTTGAGAACTAGAACTTTCTGGTTCTAGAATTTCTGGAACTTTCTCTCCACCTGGAAGGTGGAGAAAAGAAAATTAGGTGTATGTTTCTTTTCATGAGAAAGTGGTGTGCAACTCTAAAGCTATATAAAGAAAAGAGAATGGAGTTAGTTTCCTTCTTAAAAGAAATAGAGACCTGACCATGGTTGAAATCTACAATTTCTTTTTCATTTATGGAGTGAGGGACATTGTTTATGTAGGTGTATTAGCATTACTCGTGCCAGGAAATCAGTATGAGTGGTCAAAGAAAATTCCCAAGTTTGAGTAAGGGTTTCTGAGTTGTGAAGACTTCAGAACTTTCCCAATGAAGATTATGAATGCTCAATAGCTATTTGTGCAGGAGGAGGAAAGAACCAGGAGAAGAAAGAGGAAAGGAGTGGCGTATCCAGAACAAGATCATGCTCCATTGTAATATTTTGTTAAATATTTTGTTTTCTTAAGATCTACTGTTGGATGTCTATGGAGATTCTCAATCATCCAGCTCACAATTGTCCCAAAGGTGCTTTTCCAAGAGGCAATTGGATTTTCTTTTCTTTCTTTCTTTCTTTCTTTCTTTCTTTCTTTCTTTCTTTCTTTCTTTCTTTCTTTCTTTCTTTCTTTCTTCCTTCCTTCCTTCCTTCCTTCCTTCCTTCCTTTCTTTCTTTCTTTCTTTCTTTCTTTCTTTCTTTCTTTCTTTCTTTCCTTGAAGCTTCTCCAGAACCAGAAGAAGCTTCTTGGGTGAGAAGCGAAATGTTTTCAAGGGGGAAAAAAACCAAAACAAAGCAAGAAAGCCCAATTTGCCTTTTGGAAACAATACTTTTGGGACATCAACTGTTGAACTGTAGGAAAGGAATCATTGGAGCCACGCCTCTGGCAGTGCGATGACTGAGGTTCCAAAAATAAACAGGTATGAAATGTTTGTACACAGGAAAGGCAGGTGATATTTTCATTGAAGCCAAATGGGGGGAAAAAAACACTGTTGCAAATTGTGTTTGAACGGAGAGAGGGGGGGGGAAGAGAGAGAGAAATAGCTTAAAAGCGGTTAAGCAATAGAACCAGCTGTGTGGAGATGAATGAACAAGAGAGAGGTAATGGCTTAGAAGTAAGCTGACATGGAGAATATTCCCCATTCCAATTTCATATTTGCAGCTAGGGCTAGAGACAAAAAAAATATATCCTGCCTTAAACCCTTGGGGATCGTCTGCCATTCAAGATTAACTACGAAGGTGGGTTAAACCACCACCGTCGGTCTCGCATGCAAATGATCACTCCAAAAACTAGACAGCTTACCTGTTGAGGATGCCGAAGAGCTGGAAATCTCGTCCTTGATAACTAGCCTTAAATGAGGTAGACGGCTGCGTAATTACTAAGTCATCTCACTTGATTTCACCAAGGTATTTTAAGACAACATCAAGTTTGGCACGAATTTCCAAATAAATGTGCAGATGCTTGCGGGCTCACAGTGCAACCCTGGAAATAATCATCTAGGGATAAGTCTCGTAGTATGCAAAAAGATGAGTCTTGGGTAAATAAGACTGCATTCCCAATCAGCATTCATTTTTCTCCTACATTTTCTCCATTGTATGAATAAGCATTCGTGCTTCGTATTCGTACAAGTATTTTGTAGAATACAGGTAAACCATGACTTATGGCCACAACTGAGCCCCAGATTTCTGTTGCTAAGTGGGACAGTTGTTAAGTGAACGTTGCCCCATTTTACGACCTGTCTGGCCGCATTTGTTAAGTGAATCACTGCAGTTGTTAAGTTAGTAACCCGGTTTGTTAAGTGAATCTGGCTTCCCCGTGGACTTTGCTTGTCGCAAAAGGGGATGACATGAGCCAACCGTCATAAATATGAGTCAGTTGCCAAGTGTTTGAATTTTTATCACACTTCCATGGGGGGGGGGGGGTGCCACCATGGTCGTAAGTGTGAAAAACAGTCACAAGTCACTTTTTTTCCAGTACCTTTGAAACGGTCACTAAACAAACTGTTGTAAGTCGAGGACTACCTGTACTTATAGAATGTAGACACCACGAACATGTAAGAATAAGAACAAACCTTACTCCCTTCTAAGCACTGATGATGTTACCTAGTTTGGTGATTTATTTATTTTTATTTATTATTATTTTATTAAATTTCTATACCGCCCTTCTCCCGAAGGACTCAGGGCGGTGAACAGCCAGAAGATAAAACACAGGAAATACAAAATCTAAAATAAATTAAAACAAATTAAATAATTTAGGCTGAATTTTAAAGTACCCCATAATTAAACAGATTAAAAATTTATGTTTAAAATTTAAATTTAAAAGAGGAGATGATTTAGGCCAGGTGATGAAATGTCTACAAGAAAACCAGAGAGCACAAGAACCCCACAGTTCAACCCTGAGTTACAAATCTTCTGTCGATAAATTGTCTCTCTCCCAAAAAAAAATGGGTTGGTGGGTGTGGCTGAGACGAACATCCCCTAATCAAAGTCAAATTGGGTACGTTTGCTCCCTACCATCGCTCCTATTCTCCAGGAATGATCTCTACCACCACAGAACATCTCGGAGGGTTTTCTAAGCAAGACAGGTGATTTCCAAACTAAGAAGGAAAAAAAAAAAAAAGACTTATGGCTACCATTGATTTTGTTGCTGTTGTTCTAGGAGTACTTACAGGATCCACGTAGGATATTAAAAGCTTGTATTTTGCATTCAGCAGGCCTGCTTCCCAATTTACATGTTTCGGAGGGTTTTTAATTAAAAGACTGAAATAAAAATAGATCCACGCAGAGCAGAATAACAGAGTTCGAAGGGACCTTGGCAGTCTTCTAGTCCAACCCCCTACTCAAGCAGGAGAGCCTATACCATTTCAGACAACTGGTTGTCCAATCTCTTCTTAAAAACCTCCAGTGATGGAGCACCCACAACGTGTCATTCCACTAATTATCTGATCTCACTGCCAGGAAATTTCTCCTTAGTTCTAGGTTGCTTCTCTCCTTGGTTAGTTTCCATCCATTGCTTCTTGTCCTGCCCTCAGGTGCTTTGGAGAATAGGTTGACCCCCCTCTTCTTTGTTTGTTCCTGTTTTTTTCCCGAACGCCAACACTCTGCTAAACAAATAATTCCCTCAAACTGTCAAACTATTCACTAAGGCTGCATTACTATTACTATTAGTCTTCTCACCGTTCCTATCACCCATCTCCTTCCACTTATGACTGCATGACAGGTGCAGTGGTTAGAGTGCAGTACTGCAGCTACTTCAGCTGACTGCTAGTTCAGCAGATCAGCGGATCAAATCTCACCGGCTCAAGGTTGACTCAGCCTTCCATCCTTCCGAGGTGGGTAAAATGAGGACCCAGATTGTTAGGGGGCAATATGCTATTTAGTATACTGTCTTTGGTGTAAGCCACCCAAAGTCCTCGGAGAGTGGGCGGCATAGAAATATGACAAATAAATAAATAAATAAATAAATAAATAAATAAATAAATAAATAATAAATAAATAAATAAATAAATAAATAAATAAATAAATAAATAAATGTGACATTGTTGCTTGTATCCTCACGATTTATATTGATATTGCTTCCTGATTGCACCAAAGACAAATTCCTTGTGTGTCCAATCACACTTGGCCAATAAAAAATTCTATTCTATTCTATTCTATTCTATTCTATTCTATTCTATTCTATTCTATTCTATTCTATTCTATTCTATTCTATTCTATTCTATGAACATTGCTATCATGTCACCCCTAGTCCTTCTTTTCCTTAGAGAGCAGATAGATGTCTAGTCTCCACTGGACTCCATTAAGTCTATTTCTCCTATTCCTAGTTAGGATATTTTTCTAAAGCTTCTTTGAGTGAAGTAGATTTAAAAGCTACTAAGATTTTCTCAGGCTGCAAATGTTTTAGAGAGCAGAACCTTCATCATTCAGATCACTACTATTCTTTGGGGTATTTTTCTCTTAACTGCTTGCACCAGTCTGGAACATATTTATAGTACCTGCTAGGCTCAAAAATTGCTTTCTATAGATAGGTTATTGCCAGCATTGATTTTGAATTGGATGGCACAAAATTGCAACCTGGTGTCAGAAAGAGAAAATGGATTCATCGTTGGGCTGAAATTAAACTGTCATAGCCATCTAACCTTTCCCCATCTCGCAGTATTGGCGGTTTTGTTTACAAAATGCAAACATAAAAATCTGAGCAGGGATTATTATTGTTTTTTTTTTTTTTTTGAAACCTCCATCAGCAAAGCTTTTGGAAGTTCTCGTGACCTTGGGTTAAAATGGCATGACTTCACAGCAATGAAACTGTAGTCTGAGGCCTAAACTTGCATGTATGATGTTATTTACATAGCCTGCTACACTTGTTTTATGGATACATTATGATCCATGTAAATAAAGTGGTGAATGCCATCATTTTCGACCTTCACAGCTTTAGAAGCCCACAGTTAAGTCTCTTGTTTAATCTTTTTCGTATCTTTTCTCTTTCTGTTGTGTGGCACGCTTTTTTAAATTTTTAAAAATTTTATTTTAATACAAACAATCCATCTTCCATTAAACAGTGTGTCGTCTGGGGACAAATGTCTTGTGCAATAACAATTAAAATTTACAGCCATATTCATTATTTAGCTATTCTTAACTTAATATTAATATACATTGCATATCTAATACTGTGACAATTCTCTTTTTAACTTATCAAATTCTATTAATATATTTTCTGTATTACACTAGTCTACTTTATTTCTAACTTTCATATTTATTCTGTAGCCATCGGTAAAATAGTTCCCTACAATATAGTATTCAGTAGGCTCCTTCTCTTTAATTGCAAGTGTTAACCTATTCATTTCTGCACATTCTAATATTTTCCTAATCACATTCTCATCCATAGGAATCTCTTCAGTGAAGAGATTCCTGTGAAGTCAAGTGAAGAGTGAAGTGTTGTGTGGCCTTTTTAAAAAGTCCATTTCCAATGTGGTAGAATACCTATATTTCCACTGAATGTTGCACTACATAAGGAAGTAATCATCACAAAGTTTGGTTAAAACTTCTTATTATCCTCAGAGAATTCTAGACCTGGAAGAGCTAATTCGTGCCATTTTTCTGCTCAGTGCCCGGAATCCAGATTAAACCGTGCCCAACAACTCAACGGCTTCTAATTGAACTTAGCTGGTGCCACATTCCTAAGCCACGAATGTCACATTGCTATGTGTTCTTGTTCTGTCACTTTAACCTATGCTCAATTTTGGAGAACAATTCTTGACTTCCTTCTCTCGGACAATCGTTTGAGAGCTTGAAAAAAATCCAATGAACCTTTGAGTACAAAAATTGATTTCTCAAACAGGCACTTTGTAGAAAAATCCCATGTTTCATTCTCTGTCCACCTCCGTAACAAGGAAGGGCTCATTGTAGCTCATTGGAAGACCAAAATATGGTTCTAGATCAGGGGTCTACAACCTTAAATACTCAAAGAGCCATTTGGACCCATTTCCCACAGAAAAGAAAACACCGGGAGCCACAAAACCTGGGTGGGTGTGGCCAACTTGATGTCACTCACTTCTACCAGTCACATGACCTCCCCTAGCCACGCCCACCCAGCCAGTCATTAGGGCAGAGAACCAGTTGTTAAAAAACACCGGGAACCACAAAATCCTTTTGACATATCTCTCTCTCCCCTCCCTCCCTCCTTCCCCTGTCCCCCCTCTCTCTCTGTATCTCTCTATGTCTCTCTCTCTCTCCCCCTCTCTCTGTTTCTCTCTGTCTCTGCCGTGGCTGCTTCTCCATCCCCCACCGTCGCCCTTACCTTCTCAGGCCATGCGAGGAATGACTGGGAGGGCGAGGGGCGGGGCCAGCCAGCGGTGGGATCACCTGACAAGGACCCACAGCAGAGGGCCCAAAGAGTCGCATGCAGCTCCGAAGCCTCAGGTTGCTGACCCCTGTTCTAGATTCCATCCTTGGCATCTCTGGAAAAACCCCACTCTGGAACCCTGCAAAGTTATTGCCAACCAGTGCAAACAATACATAGCTATTTGACTTAGTGTAAGGCAGCTTTTATCTTCTAGTTTCCATCCCTTGAGTGATCCAGGCAGACCTGGTCCAGTTCTCATTTTACTGATGAACAAATTACATTTCCTGAACCATGCCAGTGGTTTTTCAGCTTTTTAGCTCTCAGTTTTCAATTTTGGAGACCTCGTTTTGGCTACCTGCAGGATTTTAGTGGTGGCCATCAAGCTTTTATAGTGGCAAATAAAAAAGCAGCACTGTGTCCCTTGTAGCTAGGAATTCTATTTTGCCCAGTAGGAGATTCATTGTTTTCATAGATTCTAAAAATCAAATTTTAATTTCTGTCGGGCCAAATCCAAGAAAGACATGTTACAATTCTAAGCAGATTCCTTTATTGTTCCTCAATAATGATAATAATTGAAAAACCCTGTAGGACTGTAATAACATGGAGAGAGTAGATTGCATTTTTCGTGCTTCACACCTCCTTAGTTGACAAGTTGTTGCTTATTGTTTGCAACACAATTTTGGTTAATGCTGTTGTCTAACAGAGACAGATAAATCGTGTTATATGATAGGGTGCTTGCTGGAGCTGTCAATTAAAGAACTGTTGTCTACCTTGTAACTAGCTGATCAATAAACTGGGTATATTAAATATGTCTATTATACTTCAGCTTTTCAACTTCCCTACACTAGCTAGAAACACACATGATAGAAGTGCCCCCACTATTTCATACTGGAAAAAACAATTTGGGTAAAACTGTCTTCCATTTCTGTTGTCCTTCTGTTCAATCCCTTAGTTTGCGGATGTTGAAAAAGATATAATGAAAAATAAATCGAATTACCTGTTGTATCCTAAATTGCATTTCATTAATTTCCTGGTGAAGAGGGAACTGTTTTTTTAATCTTTGTGAAGTATTTAATATTTGAGAAGGAAGTCGCTTTCATTGTTCTGTCCTGTTTAAAAAAACAAAAAGAATTGTATATGATCTCTGATGAGTTCCAGGAACTTCACGAGGCTTCGGAAATGTGTTTTCCTGGTTTAACATAGAACGTCTGACACAAGCAAAATGGGTAATGGTGGTGTCAGTTCCCTTATGGATAGTGTCCTCGCACCATAATTTGAAACAGTCACAGAAGGACATATGAGAAAGAGAATAGTTTGTGTTAAGCAGGAATGGGATTCAGCCGGTTCGGGCCGGTTAAGATGAACCGGTAGTTAAATTGCTGGCTGGCCCCTCCCCTCCCGTCCCTGCTCCTTCCAGGAGTCTCCATGTGCCCCATTTTGGCTCCTAGGTAAGTGCAGGGAGGCCTACTAGGCCCAAAATGGGGCCAGGGAGGGCAACGTGTTCCCCCTGCTCGCAGCCCGTTTTTGCTCCCAGGGGGTGTAGGAGGCTGAATGCTGCCTGTCACACCCCTGGCCACTCCCACCATGGCCACGCCCACCCAGCCGGTCATTAGGGCAGAGAACCAGTTGTTAAATTATTTGAATCCCACCACTGGCGTTAAGCGTGGGAAGCAGCTACAGATCAAGAATATCCCAGAATTAAATCACATGTGTCTTTACAGAGTAACAGAGTTGGAAGGGACCTTGGAGGTCTTCTAGTCCAACCCCATGCTCAGAGAGGAAACTCTATTCCATTCCAGACAAGTGGCTATCCAGTGTCATCTTAAAAGCCTCCAATGATGGAGCAACCACAACTTCTGAAGGCGAGCTGTTCCATTGGTTAATTGTTCTAACAGTCAAGGAAATTTCTCTTTAAGTTCTAAGTTGCTTCTCTCCTGGATTAGTTTCCACCCATTGTTTCTTGTCCTGCCTTCTGGTGCTTTGCAGAAAGCACCAGAAAGTTGAAACCCGCTCTTCTTTGTAATAGCCCCTTAGATATTGGAACACCGCATGTCATGTCACCCCAATACTTCTTTTCATCAAACTAAACCCAATTCTTGCAACCGGTCTTCGTATGTTTTAGTGTCCAGTCCCCTAATCATCTTTGTTGCTCTTCTCTGAACTTTCTGAGACTTTTCTGAGACTCTTTCTAGTCTCAACATTTTTTTGTCTTCAAAAAAATGCTTTTGTTTATTTGTAACTAGCTGATAACCCGGCGTTGCTCAGGTATTTATTTATCCCAATCCTGCCTTTGAGGTGATTATTTGCATTAGCAGGTGCCTCCCCTGACAACTTGCCCTCTTTGCTTGAAGCTGAGGGCCTAGGGTATTTTTTTTAAAAAAGAACCAATCCCTTACCAGAGGGAGTCCTCTTGTGGAGTACTGTGGAGTACTGTGAAGCCGTTACCATAGCAACTCCACTGTACAGTAGAATCCATTTTAAGGCACAACAGGCTGTATCTTAACAGAACTTGAATCCAAAATGCACACTATCACTGTCAAAAGTACTGTGATTTGACACTATAGATTGGTGATTATATAGATTGGATTATATATAATCCATTCCTTTTCATTTCAACGGTTCAGGTGTTCCAGAGTTATGCTGGAACACACACACACTGAGAGGTGTTAGAGGTGTTTTACCCCCACAGTATTTCTTTCCACTGAGTAAGTCATCTGTGTACCAAGTTTGGTTGAAATTGCTCGAGCAGAGAACAGAGAATTTTTCCAATATTTACCTCAGCCTTAAAAAACATCCCTCTCTGTAGATGATGTTTGCCTTAGAAGCCAGTCTACCTCTGAGGTCAATTTAGAAGGCAGAGAGGAAATAGGGGAGATGTTTGCTTAGCACCCATGACAAGCCTCTTTTCTGTGTCTTCTGCTTTTAAATGCACCTCAATGGGGCTTTGCCCCCAAACATTGAGTCCTGAGTTCAGTTGCAAACCTACAATAATGTATTCATTATTGCTAGTTGCATTTTATCACTACACAATCTGAATGTTAAGCATTTATTAGAGACATCTGGCAGTGGCTGACGTATGCATTTATAAAAGCCCAGGTGTTGTATACAGTCTTTTAAAGATAAGCAATGTAATGTCAATCTTAACTTTAAAAAATCAAGTTAGACAGATATAAAGTACAATGATGGTTTAACACAGGGGCCTGCAACCTTAAACACTCAAAGAGCCATTTAGACCCATTTCCCACAGAAAAGAAAACACTGGGAGCCACAAAACCCTTCTCGTGCCTGACTATTTCTTGAGCGGCCACAAAGCTTGCATATGTAGTTGAATAAAACGTTCTGTTTTCTTCTGAAACTTTTCTTGGATTTATCCATGGTTGGCCTACTGGAATTTGAAAAGCTCAATAAATTGTGTGCCGGTGGGTGTTGCATATTGGCGGTTGTGACGCATATTTTGAGTGACAGGGAGTCGCAGCAGAGGGTTGAAAGAGCCACATGCAGCTCCAGAGCTGCAGGTTGCTGACCCCTGGTTTAACATGATATTCATTTAAGATCAAAATTAAGATTAAGTTAGTTCAACTGGTCCTGGGTTAAATTTTGGGGGGCCCTCTGTTTTAGCATTTTTTTTTTCAGATGAATGGTTCTGAAACAGGGTTTCTTCATGCGTCTATTTTTAAAGACTTTGAATCTGGGATCTGCAAATCAGATCCTGTGTAGATTAATCAGTTAGATCGCTTGTCCCTAATTTAATCATCTCACGATCCCATGGACCACAACTTTGCAGAATTCCTTTCCAATAAAACCCCCACATTGGGTGCTTGTAAACCATATTTGGAAATCCATCAACCGAAAAAGGAGCCTTCCTAATTAATCAATGTGGCTGTGCATATTTTAGCCGAACGTACAAAACTTAGTTCTTCAAACCCCGTCCAAGAGAACGGCTGTTAAAAACAGATAAAACAACCCATTTCAGAAGAAACTGTTTTGTTTTTACCCATGTGCAAATTGGTGCTAGTTTAACTCAATAGAGATTAATTGATTACTTAACCGGAGTTCGTATGATTAATCAAAATTAAGCGGGTTGCAGCCCTTCTATAAAACGCTAGCGGCTTGCCTAATTATGTAGCATGTGTTGTTTAAGTTCTTCAATGAAAGCCATTAATTGATTTATTTCACAGATGAATTAATGAACCCATGCAGCTTTGTACATCTCCCTGAATAAATATTTGAAGATGTAATTGTTGGGGGTTTTGATCTGCAGAATATCAGCAGCGTTTCTCTCCCCATTCCGATGCGATTGCTTTTTATGCAACTGAACGGAATTTGCAATTACATCTCTTAAAAAAAAAAAATTGGATCTCAAAGTCCTTTAGGGCAAAGGATGGCAACAGGGAATAGAACATCTGTCCTTCTAAAACATTGATAATGTTTCCTTTAAATATCTATTGTTTTTCTCCTGGCCATTCAGTGTAAATTAAAAGTTAAATCCAGTGTCAAATGACAATGAAAAGATGTTCTTATTTATTTTATTTTTTTTCACAAAGCACAGGGCGGAATCCAGATTGAAATTATGTTGGGTTGCCTCTTTTGTCCTAAGGCAGGGGGAAAAAAATCAGGGTTAGTGTTTAGGGTTTTTTTTTTTTTGTTTTTTTTTGGAATTGATGCATCCACGTTGGGTTGCAATATTTCCAAGAGCCAAACACAACTGGACAAGTTTCTGTTGCACTTATTATACAGATGGTTCATGTTATTGTTTGCGGGCAACTCCATTGGCAGGATAGGATCTGGTTATATGCTTTTTGAAAAACCGTTCCTATGGAATTGGCTTTGGGGCAGTTTGGCTGTATTTTTTTTAATGACGTTTGAAGGGTGATATTTTTTGTTGTCGTTTATTGCTTGTCATTTGCATGCTTTTGTCTGTTGTACAGCTTTTTGATCATCTTGTCTAGTTGGAAATGCAAGAATAAATCGGATTCATACACATAGCGTCTCAGTTTGCAGGATCAAATGAATGTCTAGAGATATATTTGAGAGCCATAAACATAACACTCTCTCCATCTCTCTCTCTCTCTCTCTCTCTCTCTCTCTCTCTCTCTCTCTCTCTCTCTCTCTCTCTCTCTCTCTCTCTCACACACACACACACACACACACACACACACACACACACACACACACAAACACACTGATTTGTATGCTGATGACAGAGCCTAGAACTTTCATCTCCTTGATATTATTGACTGTCACATCTACTGGCATCGATTTTACAGACCTACAATTGTACAGTCTGCATTTTCTAATAGAGACCCTTCAAATTGTGATCTGGCTTTATAGCTCTTGCCTGTCTCTTTGGCTTGCTTTCCAAAGGTTTCCAGAGTTCAGTTTTCCAGGGTTGCCATCTCTACCGTGGGCTACAGTTGCGGGCAGAAACTTAACTATTTGGAGTTGGTGCGTGGTTGGAGTTCTCTGGTAGCCACAGCCGGAAACAAACAAACAACTAAATATTGCACAGAATTGTGTCTCATCAAGAATGGGAGGGGAGGAGAGGGGAGGGGAGGGGAAGGAAGGAAGGGAGGGAGGGAGGGAGGGAGGGAGGAAAGAAGGGAGGGAAGGAAGGGGAGGAAGGGATGGAGGGAGGGAGGAAGGAAAGGAGGGGAGGGAGGGAAGGGAGGGAGGGATGAAAGAAGGAAGGAAGAAAGAAAGGAAGGAAGGAAAGAAGGAAGGAAAGGAAAGGAAGGGAAGGGAAGGGAAGGGAGGGAGGAAGGAAAGGAGGGGAGGGGAGGGAGGGGAGGGAGGGATGAAAGATGGAAGGAAGAAAGGAAGGAAGGAAGGAAGGAAAGAAGGAGGGAAGGGAGGGAGGGAGGAAGGAAGGAAGGAAAGGAGGGGAGGAAGGGAAGGGAGGGAGGGAGGGAGGGAAGGGAAGGCAAGCAAGAAGGCAGCAAGGAAAGAAAGGAGGGGAATGCAAGGCAAGTAGAAAGTTTTCGCAGATATGGTGAGAATAGGATGAGCAATAGAAGGTGTGAAGAAAATAAAAGCAACATGCAAAATTTGGGGAAATGCAAGATCCAAGGGATGATTCACATTCCCACTTTAAATATATAGACTGGGAGTTGCAGACCAACTCAGTCCAACTCAGGATAACCATTGCAAGCAGTCCTAATTTGCAAAAGATAATGGATGTGTGTTAATTTTTATTATATCCAAGAACGAACCTTTAAATCTGGTAAAGAATCTCATATCCCTTCCCTGAAATCTTTTTTTTTCCCCTCTCTCCTGCGCCCCTGCTCTGGAGACCAATTTTCCTGCTATCAAACATTCTTCAGCTGTTGCATTATAGTGAAAAATAGCTAGCGATAACTTTGGGGAATGGGGGCGGAGGGGGAGAGAGAGAGATAAAAAAAAAAAACCTGCTGACTTGAAATCTGAACTCATGGCCCATCATTTATACTAATGAGCTCACTGGTGAGGAATTTGTAAAATGTTTCTTTTGTATATAATGTAAATAATTTCAAAGAGCCATAAGTCTGTTAAATCTGATAGGAGCAAGGGAAGGGGAAGAGAAGGAAGGGGAAGAATGATGCCCAAGGGGAATCTATCAGAAAATGTTGCAAGGTAATGCACTTGCAGTCATAATTGTCCAAAGACTTTTACTGAATATTCACTTCCCTTCCTTCCCCTTCCCCTTCCCCTTCCCCTTCTCCTTCCCCTTCCCCTTCCTTCCTTCCTTCCTTCCTTCCTTCCTTCCTTCCTTCCTTCCTTCTTTCCCTTTCCTGTTTCCTTTCTTCCTGTCACACTTCCCTTCTTCATCCTTCTCCTCCTTTTCTTCCTTCCTTTCTTCCTTCCTTTCTCCTTCTCTTTCTCCTTCTCTTTCTTTCTTTCTTCTTTCCTTCCATCCCATCCCATCCCAATCCATAGAATTCTTGCCTCCCTTAAATGAGCAGATGACTGCCTTCTTCCCTTCCCTTCCCTTCCCTTCCCTTCCCTTCCCTTCCCTTCCCTTCCCTTCCCTTCCCTTCCCTTCCCTTCCCATCCCATCCCATCCCATCCCATCCCATCCCATCCCATCCCTTCCATCCCATCCCATCCCATCCCATCCCATCCAATCCCATCCAATCCCATCCCTTCCATCCCATCCCATCCCATCCCATCCCATCCCATCCAATCCAATCCAATAGAATTCTTGCCTCCCTTAAATGAGCAGATGACTGCCTTCTTCCTTTCCCTTCCCTTCCCTTCCCATCCCATCCCATCCCATCCCATCCATCCCATCCCATCCCATCCCATCCCATCCCATCCCATCCCATCCCATCCCATCCAATCCAATAGAATTCTTGCCTCCCTTTTATGGTGAAACATGGAATATTTCTTTCTTTATGAATTTTATATGGCCACCTAACTCACCCAAGGATGGCTTCAGATGGTTTCTCCCTCATCCAAGGGCTATTCCTTTGAGCACGTCCCCTGATCTATGGGCAGATGGCAGGAGATCATCCTGTGAAACTGACATCTTCTCAAGGCAGCAAGGGAGTGAGGCCAGTTTCTGCCAGTGTCAATACTTGGATCACTTCATACCGTAGTAAATCTTCAGTAAATTGTTTGGCTTTGGCTTCAGCCACCATGACTTTAGCTCAATATGTGAGCCTAAACGAATTATGTTTTTTTAAAAAACCCATCTTGGTTTCGAATGAACACTGATTTAATTTGATCCGTTCTAAAGATACTGAAGGGACGTGGTGGCTCAGTGGCTAAGATGCCGAGCTTGTTGATCAGAAGGTTGGCAGTTCAGCGGTTCAAATCCCTAGTGCCGCATAACAGGGTGAGCTCCCATTACTTGTCCCAGCTTCTGCCAACCTAGCAGTTCGAAAGCATGTAAAAAAATGCAAGTAGAAAAATAGGGACCACCTTTGGTGGGAAGGTAACAGCATTCTGTGTGCCTTTGGCGATGAGTCATGCTGGCCACATGACCATGGAGACATCTTCAGACACCACTGGCTCTTCGGCTGTGAAACAGAGATGAGCACCGCCTTCTAGAGTCGGGAACGACTAGCACATATGTGCAAGGGGAACCTTTACCTTTTATGGGGAATAATGAAAAAGTAGGTGGAGAAACATCGTCCATCCTCAGGTCATCCCATGAAACTAGTTTCATAAGAGATTCCACATGAGAAATGCTTGTTGATTTTGTACGGTCCACAGTCTTAAACAAATGGAAATGATTCACATTTCACATTTCATATATCCATGTTGGACTGCAGGAAGGATTTAGGTGTCACCCTTCTCCAAATTCAGGGTGATCCTGGAATCCAACTTTATGGATCAAGTACAGATTTTGTAGAGCTGCATTTACCTGATCCCTTTGGTGGGAGGTTAACAGCGTTCCGTGCACCTTTGGCGTTTAGTCATGCCGGCCACATGACCACGGAGACGTCTTCGGACAGCGCTGGCTCTTTGGCTTTGAAACGGAGATGAGCACCACCCTCTAGAGTTGGGAACGACTAGCACATATGTGTGAGGGGAGCCTTTACCTCTTACCTTTACCTAAAGATACTGAATTTCAAGATGGTCATTGAATGGCTTCAACACCAATGGAATCTATTTGGACTTAACCGCATCTTGTGTGGTCCACTAATTGGAATAAAAACCATTTTAAAAAAAAGCGATACTTTCTTTTTCTGGTCAAGGACAGGTCAAAGCATGACTGTTTCCATCCCATCATCTCTCCAGCATTCAGACAGTGTCGAGACTGTGGCTGTAAACTATTGAAGGCATCTCTGCCCTGCTTAAGGGCTTTTTTCCCCCCTCTGCTTTCTAAATCAAATGCCACTGCACTGCAGCGACGTGCATTTCTATTAGCAAAATCCTGCTTCTTTTGGGTCTGTTTTTCCGTTGTCTGCCTACCTCCCCATTTTGATTGACGGCTAAGCCCTCAGCAAATAACCCAGCATTTCGACGTGACTGCAGATTCGTCATGAAATCAAAGCGCCTTTGTTTTCATATCCATATGTAAGCGCTTTTTTCCCCCCTTTTCCACCCCCGTTAAAGATCAGAGGTGCGCAGGCCAGGTGTCTTTCTCAACGAAGCTGCCTTCCTCGTTGTTGGGGAAATCTGTTGAGAGCCACGGAGATGTCAGCAGTGGTAATTATGCACAGCTTTTTACTGTAGTGACGGCGAGAGTCAGTCGAGCATTGTTGAGAGAAGTGACACCAAGTCCTGCTGGTGCCATTTATATGTGCAGAAAAGAGAAGGCACGTTCAACGGTGACGTGTAAAATGAGCCCTGAGGTCTGGAAGCAAATGCTAATCAAATATCAAACACTTCATTATCAGATTATCGAGCATGTAAATGGAGTCCGTTCCTTCACCGCATTCTGAATGTGCAGGTGGTCCTTGACGCAACGACCATCGCTGAGTCCAAAATTTCTGTCGCTAAAGCGAGACAGTTGCTAAGCGAGTTGGGTCCCATTTTATGACCTTACTTGCCGCAGTTGTTAAGTGAATCGCCACAGGGTGTTTTTTTGAATTTTTATTTCTCATAAACATGTCTTACAGTAAATGTACAGTCTCTTATCCATTGTTAATCATACATATTCTCTTTTAACTTTCATATTAGTTCATTCTTCATCCGAAAAAAATTGAGTATACTCGGGGTTGCTGTTCTCCCATTCCATCTCTTTTATTTTACAGTAATCCTTCTTCTTCTTCTCCTCTCTTTCCCTCCCCTCCCTTCTTCTATCCTCTTCTACTTTCTTCTTTCCTCCTCTCCTTCCCCTTCTCTCCTTTCCCTTCCTTTCCCCCACTTCTCTCTTCTTCCTCCCTTTCTAACCTTTTCTCTTACTCTTATTTCCCCTCCCTTTGTTCCTCTCCTTTTCCCTTTCTTCTGTTCCTCTCTCTCCTTCCTCTCTTCTCCCCTCCTATCTATCTGAATCACCACAGTTCTTAGTAGAGATAGCACTTAGACTTATATACAGCTTCACAGTGCTTTATAGTACTCTCTAAGTGGTTTACAGAGTCAGCATATTGGGCCCCCAACAATCTGGGTCCTCATTTTGCCAACCGAGGAAGGATGGAAGGCTGAGTCAACCTTGAGTTGGTCAGGATTGAACTGCTGGCAGTGGGCAGAGTCAGCCTGCAATACTGCATTGTAACCACTGTACCAGAGCTCTTGAGATCGATAGATAGATACCGATAGATAGGCAAGGCAGGCAGGCAGGCAGGCAGGCAGGCAGGCAGGCAGAATGAGTGAATGAATGAATGAATGAATGAATGAATGAATGAATGAATGAATGAATATAGGCAGCTAGAGAGACAGACAGACAGGCAGTGACAGATATTGTAGATAGGCAGAGGATAGATAGAGATAGAGTGATATATGATGGATGATAATTACCAGTAGCACTTAGACTTGGGGTTTTAAATTTGGGTAGCCAATGATTTAATTCTTTTAATTATCTTAACTTTTGCATTGGTATGTTTTTTAATTTTGGCTGTTCACCACCCTGAGTCCCTTCTGGGAGAAGGGCGGTATACAAATTAAATTAATAAATAATAAATAAATAAATATATTCTGCTTCACAGTGCTTTACGGCCCTCTCTAAGCAGTTTACAGAGTCAGCCTCTTGCCCCCAACAATCTGGGTCCTCATTTTACCGACTTAGAGAGAGCGGGCTGTAAAGCACTATAAAGCAATATACAAGTCTAAGACTCGTAAGTTCTATTGCTATCACTATTTTATGGCCTTCTTGTGAGCCGTGATGGCAAGCCACCAGAAGAAGTCCTTCACATCTCCAAACGGTGGCAGGAAGCAAGAGAGGATGATCAGACAACCATTCCCTGAAGAATCTCTGCTAATCTGTTCCAATAACTCTGCTGATGCGGGGATATTGTTTATACAACTGAGTGATGACAGCCCGAAAAATCATCTGTCCTCGCTATTGATTTGCCTTGTTTAGTGTTACTGCACCTAATCAATAACCCCCCTGAAGACTCGTGTCCTAATGGCTTACAGCGTTCGGCCTCTTCGGTACATTTTCAACTGTCCAGCAAGTGGAATCAATACCCTGAAAATGCTCTTCCATGCTCATCCTTATGAAAAGTTTGTATTTCTCAATGTGAGTTTGTGCTAATAAATGGCTTTTCCAATATGCTGAGTGTTTTGTGTGTTTTTTTTCTTCTTCTTCAATCTAGTGCTCCATTCAACTATGCAGATTTTGCACAAGCCCCCCCAAGACAGCTAGGAGAACTTTTTAAATCATGGGTGAATTGACTAAAGGGGCTAAATACATCTTTCGAAGGAAGCCATGCAGATAATACTAGAAGCGACTAAATAGTTCCAAATAGGCCACTTAGCAAATAGGCTTGCCCTTCCTCTCAAGAATTCTCTTGGCCCGTCATGCTCGATCTCGGATTGTAGAAGTTCCTTCTTGGAATGCTAGAGGAGGTTCTGATAGGACAAACAGCTTTAAAACTACCAGAGATGACATCCTGTCCTTGCCCTTCTTCCTACAGGTTCTCTAGAGCTAAAAAAAATGCCATGCATCATGAAATCTGGAATAAAATGTATCAGTGGTTGTAGAGGAGGAGGAATGTCTGGATAAAGAAATAATGATAAGTCGAGAGTTGGAAAATTATTATGTTAGTATGATGTGATAGGAATTGTATTGGTATTGAAAGTAATTTTCACAGACAAAGAGATTTACGTGTCTGAATTTTGATAGACTGTACAAATTTATATATCGAATATGAATTGTATTTCTTGTAAGGTAAAACTTGATGGAAATGTTGGGACCAGAAAAGTTGCACTGTGTCCAATGTTTTTAACTGTATATTTAATAAAAAACTTTTTTTAAAAAAGATTCCTGCTGGTCACCGATTTTGATGTGCTTGCTCAGAAATTATTATTATATAATAATAATATATATTCCCAGGGAAATAACAAAAATACCACATTTGAATGGACTGGGTGAATTTGCAGAGCCAACTATATCCGGCACTTTACAAAAACGACATAAGTCAATAGGCAGCGTTAATTTTTATAGTGTGTATGCTATCGCACATTGATTGTTCCAAGTCCTTGTATTTGTTTGACTAATCATCTTCTTGGTCCAACAGGGAGTTTTTGGCACAACACTTATCTGTTGTACTCTGTTTCTGATAAACTACTGATTAATTTTTAATACTACCACGGCTCAATGCTGCATGAAAATTCTACTCTTTTAATTGGGATCTTTTTCTTCTTTAATTACAGAAGGGACAAATCAAGTTACGTCTACATAGTTGATCAGAAGGAAGGGCTCAGAATTGACTGCTTCCCACCGAGCACTAAACCTTAAATGTAAGTTAATAAAGTTAATGAATGCAGGAACTGTGTTCTTATAACAAATGATATTCAGGCAAATAACTACAGGATGCCTTAATATGGCAATTTGGCTCACACATCAGAGTAAGACAAAGGCTGAGTGCCTTCAACAAATTATCCCATCTAGAACTGAATCCCATTTTTTTTACAATTAGATCACAATCATAAGAGTGAATGAAGGTTGTGTAATCTGATATGATGCCCTGACCCCCATGATTCCTGGTTTCATGTAGGAATCTCGTCTAACTGCAGACCTGATGCCTCCATCAGCCTTCTAAGAATGGGTTCCTAGGTTGAACTGCTAAAATGAGGTAGGGTCTCCGCAGGGGTGGGTTCTAAAATTTTCTACTACTGGTTCTGTGGGTGTGGCTTATTTTGTGGGCATGGCTTGATGGTCATGTGACAATTGTTTAGGATTTAGCAGAGGTACTGGTCTACCAGGCTTTTAACTGCTTACAGAGCTGTACCGATCTATCTATTTATTTTTTGCAGGCACTGGTCTACTTATGTATTTTTGCAGGCACTGATCTACTCATGTATTTTTGCAGGCACTGATCTACTCATGTATTTTTGCAGGCACCGGTCTACTCATTTGTTTTCTTTTAACACTGATCAGCTGTAGGGCGGCCCTTTGAAGCCCTGCGGCAAGAGTTTAAACAGTTTTTTTCCCTCTAGCCATCAGCTGGGACTCAGGAGGCAGCAATAGATTGGGGGTGGGGCCAAATAAAAGGTAAGAATAACATGGGGGGTGGGGGGGTGCGGAGGGTGGGGGGGCGCTGGGGGGGGGGGACAGAACCAGTTCGGTGATGTCATATCGTCACCGCTACCGGCTCGGGAGAACTGGGCTGAACCGGGAGGAACCCACCACTGGGTCTCCGGCTTAAGGAGAAACCATGGTGGGGCAGTGGTTAGAATGCAGTATTGCCAGCTAATTCAGTTCACTGCCAGGAGTTCGATCCTAACCGGCTCAAGGTTGATTCAGCCTTCCATCCTTCCTTGGTTGGTAAAATGAGTACCCAGATTGTTGGGGACAAGAGGCTGACTCTGTAAACTGCTTAGAGAGGGCTGTAAAGCACTATGAAGCGGTATATAAGTCTAATTACTATTGCTATTCCTTCCTTCCTTCCTTCCTTCCTTCCTTCCTTCCTTCCTTCCTTCCTTCCTTCCTTCCTTCCTTCCTTCCTTCCTTCCTTCCTTCCTTGTTGGTACAATAGTTAGAATGCAGTATTGCAGGCTCTGCCCACAGCCAGCAGTTCAATCCTGACCGACTCAAGGTTGACTCAGCCTTCCATCCTTCCTTGGTTGGCAAAATGAGGACCCAGATTGTTGGGGGCCCAATATGCTAACTCTGTAAATCACTTAGAGAGGACTATAAAGCACTGTGAAGCTGTATATAAGTCTAAGTGCTATTGCTGTTGTTACTATTGGACTAGAAGTCCTCCAAGGTCCCTTCCAACTTTTATTCGGTTTTATCATGAATTTCCATCTCAGGTCCTCAAAAGTACTACTGTTATGCAGAGTTATTTTACATGAGGTCTTCTAATGGTGTTGAAGTCCAGCTCCATTTAATGGTGACCTGGTGGAAAACAAGGAAATCTGGTGGAGAGCAAGGATCAAGGAAAAGAAAGGCTAGGCCAAGGGTGGGCAATTATGCCATCTTTATGATCTGTGGACTTCCTGCTGGCTCAGGAATTCTGGGAGTTGAAGTCCATCCCTGGGCTACACTATTTTTCCCCCCTCTCTTCTAAAAACAGCCCGAGATATAACATTGCGGGAAGAAAATTAAAAATGCTTTCAAAATACCACAAATCATACCATGGGGAAGTTGATCTTTTCTTGGGAAGGGGGGAGTGGAGTGTATACTTGATACTATTATTTTTATTGATTGATCTTTTGCATATTATATCTTCTAGAGAGTGAACAGGGGACTGGCTTCAGGTGGCATAAATCTATATTTATTTTCCCTCTCTATCTCCTCATTTTTCTTACAGGAAGGGAAAACAGTTTACGATCGAGTTCAAGATAACAGCATAATGCAAACAATAAACAGCCTAAACTAAAACCGTTAGACTCAACAAGGAAAAAAATGTAGCCTGCTAAGTCCCATCAGCAGTATTAAAAACTGTAAAATTCCCATAGAGGCCAATTAGTTGCTTTGAGAAGAGCACAAGGGTGTAATAACATTTCTTCTGTATGCGTTCGCTTGCTATCAGTATTCAAAGGCAGATTGTCTTAGGTGGCAGATGCTAGTATAGAGCCATTCTGATTTGTGGTGCCCATTGTAAGGTATAGTTTAAAATCAGGGTTTTTCAACTTCTGCAAGTTTAAGATGGTGGACTTCAAGTCCCAGAATACCTCTAGCTATCATGGGGAAATTGAGCCACTGGGAGTTGAAGTCCGCCCAACGTAAACATGCAAAAGTTGAAAAGCACTGGTTTAAATCACAAATGAACTAAAAAGTTTGTGTTCCTACCGTATACTAAATCAGGCTGATCCCTGCCTCCAGGGGTGCTGTTCAGCAGGTTCTGACAGGTTCTGGAGAACCGGCTGCGGAAATTTTGAGTAGTTTGGAGAACCGGCAAATACCACCTCTGGCTGGCCCCAGAGTGGGGTGGGAATGGAAATTTCGCAGAATCCTTCCCCTTCCACGCCCACCAAGCCACGCCCCCCAGCCACACCCACAGAACCGGTAGTAAAAAATTTGAATTCTACCACTGCCTCCCTCCCTCTAAAATTAGCCAAGCTTAATGAGTTGAGTGGTTAATGTAGGCCTCAGGGCTTTTAGTAACCTTATGAAGCTTGGTGGGCAAATACAACTGTCTAGCCATTAGCATCCTAGTGAGGGATCCTTGCTGCTTAGTTGGGTTTTTTTGCAGACATTTCATGACCCAAGCTAGGCAACTGTCAGGGTTCCAAGTAATAGACTTGGAAGCAAAACTCTGAGGCAGGTAGATTCCTCAAAGAATAGCTTTATTGGATATATCATATTGGCACAGATCTGGTAAAAACCAACTCTGGAGATTCCCGCGCTTTTCACCTACTTAAAAGTAAAAGTTTGTCACTTTCTCAAAACAATCAGTCACATGGTCCAATCACAGTGCTGTCTGGTTGCCTGGTGACATCACTCCACCTTCCTCTGACCAGGTGTGACAATATCCTTGGTTCCCAAGAGAAAGTTTGGCTACAAAGTCCCAGCTATCTAAAATCCCCCCCTTCCTCCCTATCCCTCAGCTCTGGTGTGGCAACACCGAAGCTTCCAAGGTGGCTTCGGTCAGCTCAGCTTCAGGGTTGACAGTAACATCATCCGTGCTAGTGATGTTGTTGTTGAAGATGTTGTGTCTTTGGGTCATGAAACATCTGCAAGAAAACAACCGAGCTCAGAAAGCACCAAGGATTTCAACCTCATTTCAACCCTGAGCTACAAATGTTCTCCTTTATTGGTAGCATCTTGGGGTCTGTATTGCAAAAGGATTTAACTGTATTCCAGACTCAACACTCCTGCTTGGCCAACTCAATGACCCTCTTCCAGACGATGCCTTGGTAATATGTAATGCCTTGGTAAGGCCACACTTGGAATACTGCATCCAGTTTTGGTCGCCACGATGTAAAAAAAAGATGTTGAGACTCTAGAAAGAGTGCAGAGAAGAGGAACAAAGATGATTTGGGGACTGGAGGCTAAAACGTATGAAGAACGGTTGTAGGAACTGGGTATGTCTAGTTTAATGAAAAGAAGGACTAGGGGAAACATGATTGCAGTGTTCCCATATTTCAGGGGCTGCCACAAAGAAGAGGGAGTCAAGCTATTTTCCAAAGCACCTGAGGGCAGGACAAGAAGCAATGGGTGGAAACTAAATCAAGGAGAGAAGCAACTTAGAACTAAGGAGAAATTTCCTGACAGTTAGAACATCAGTGGAACATCAGTGGAACAACTTGCCTCCAGAAGTTGTGAATGCTCCAACACTGGAAGTTTTTAAGAAGAGATTGGATGACCATTTGTCTGAAGTGGTGTAGGGTTTCCTGCCTAAGCAGAGGGTTGGACTAGAAGACCTCCAAGGTCCCTTCCAACTCCCTTATTCTATTCTAATGCCCAGCAAGCATCCTGCCATGTGCTCCATTAGCTGTCCACCAACAGCCTGAAGGCTTTAACCTGCTGATTCTGTCACTGACCGACACAGATTAACGTTTCCAAGGATCCGCCCTTCGCGGTTGGGTAGACTAGCCTGAATGCATGGCCACGCCAGGCTGCCCTTTCGAAATAAAAGCCAACCATTTCCCAGGTCCGTTACACTCTCTGGCATGCAGCTGCCAGCCAGCCTCTCTTTTCTGTAAAAATCTCTAGCATCTGCTAGGTGTTCCCCTTTGTTCAGCCATTGAAAATCCGAGGAGGCCAGCAGAAATAACAGCACTAGCAAACAGGAGGGAGAACCTTCCCCGTGGCTAATTATTTTCAGAAGCAAAGCAAGCCTTTGTTTGCAGAGCTCTTGGAAGGATTTTTTTTTTTTTTTTTTGCAATAGAAAAGAAGAAAGCAAAAGAAATCTTTGTCTTTTGCGATTTCAGTCCTTCCTCCTCCCTGGTTGCAAAGCTGCTTTGTCCAAAACCAGCCAGCCTTCTCCTCTCTTTGAACATTTCTCTGCTGCATTCCCAACCCTTCTCTACTCGACCTTCAACTTTTATCCTTGGCATTGTGAGGTTTAGAGCTAAACATGATGATGTTTTATTGCAAAACAGAGAACGGGGCAATGCAGGATTGTGGTGTTGACGGTTGTTTTCTATTTTCCACACCCCCAACCAAGCATTATCGTCATCCCAAGTGTGGCATTTGTGTTCTTTGCAGTTCTTGGTATAAATAAATACCCCAATCTGCGTCCCTGCAGGAATAATAAAGAAAAAATAATATGCCATTGATTTTGCTTTGGGTGTCTAAATGCGTTTTTTATGATTGTGTATGTTTATTGCTTTTCCACACTAATGTCATGAATTCCAGGCAATTAAAAAGGACACAAATTCCAAAATGTTTAACCAAGGGAAATCTGCCTTCCAAGTGCAATGCATTAAAAGTTGCAATAATTTTAACTAGGCTGAAGCAAGAGGAGAAGTTAACTCTCATAAGCAACCATAAAAAGCGAGCATACTGTACAGTAGTACAAAAAAAATATATGAACTTTTAAAAAAGATATTCAAGAGATGCCTCTTTGAAAGTTGGGAACACCAGGGACCATTTTTATCTCCATATTTAAGACCCTTTGCAATGTTTCAAGATTCGAATGCCACCCACTCAAATTTGACATCCGATATAAATATTTAGGCAATTAGGCCTAACATTACGCTAATTTCTTTTAGCTTTCCTACAGTAAGTTCTTCCAGTTCCAAAAATTGTTAACTTCATGGTGGAAATGAGAAGTATAATTAGACTTTTCATTCTGGAATAATTTTCATTCACAAACGGGCTTTAAAGTACTCCGTGGAATTGCACTCAGAAATTGTACTGTTGTACAATTATATACAGTATATCCTATATTGGGAATACTTTCATTTTTGGCAGGAGGAGGCAATGGATGGACATCCCATTTCTCATTTAATAAACTAATTGGTTACTACTAAAAATTGACAAATGAATGCCAGTCTTGTCTAACATGGGCACCCTCCATATATGTACAGGGATTGAAGTTTGCCCGTCTGAAGAGCCCCTGTGTTGGCAGAGGTTGATGGAGGCACTGAAACAACAGGATAGAATCATCACCATTAAAATACTATTAGTATTTTATACTATTAGTATAAAGCTTCATTATTTTTGAATATACTACTTTGATTTTTTGTGAATTAGCTCAATCTTTAATCAAACACACACATATACATATACAGATTCAGATACAGATATAAAGGTAAAGGTTCCCCTCGCACATATGTGCTAGTTGTTCCCAACTCTAGGGGGCGATGCTCATCTCTGTTTCACAGCCGAAGAGCCAGCGCTGTCTGAAGACGTCTCCGTGGTCATGTGGCCGGCATGACTAAACGCCAAAGGCGCACGGAACGCTGTTATCTTCCCACCAAAGGAGGTCCCTATTTTTCTACTTGCATTTTTTAGGTGCTTTCAAACTGCTAGGTTGGCAGAAGCTGGGACAAGGAACGGGAGTTCACCCCCATTACACAGTGCTAGGGATTCGAACCGCTGAACTGCTGACCTTTTGATTGACAAACTCAGCATCTTAGCCACTGAGCCACCATGTCCCTTTATATACCTACACCTACATCTACATCTACATCTACATCTACATCTACATCTACAGATACAGATACAGATACAGATACAGATACAGATACAGATACAGATACAAGAGCAGTGCTGGTGCAGTAGTTCAAATGCAGTATTGCAGGCAAACTCTGCACACTGCCAGGAGTTCAATCCTGACCAGCTCAAGGTTGACTCAGAACTTCCATCCTTCCGAGGTCGGTAAAATGAAGACCCAAAATTGTTGGAGCAATAGGCTGACTCTATAAACTGCTTAGAGAGGACTGTAAAGCACTGTGAAATCTAAGTGCTATTGCTACACACACCCAAAATATTCCGAAATTTCATTAGAGTCATCAAAACCTATGCCTAACTTTCTCATTCTTTCACTTCTGAGGCCTTTGCTCACAAGTTCTTTTCATAGCAAAACCGGGAAGCATCTCAAAATACGACACAATCCATATTCATCCCATACACCTCAGCGAAGCCCTCCTACCTCTCTACCCCAACACCCACAGATGCATATCTTAAGAAAATCCATCCTTGTCCTTTGAAAGTTTGCATTGTACGGGTATTCTCTCAGAGAAATAAAGCACAATGCACACCAGATAATTAAATCGTCCTTCTCCATGGGAGAAGCAAAATGACCAAGCGAGCATTGGAAAAAAAAAAAACCCATAGTGGTGGATTGAAGCAGAAGCCCAACTGGGCAATTCTGCTCCAGACAATAACCAACTGGGTTAGTCTACTTTTCAAATAAGGTTTGATGTATGACTTCCATAGCTAAAACCGTTCAGCCAGAAAGACAGAGTTATTTTTATTATTTATCTTCATTTCCCCCCCTCCACCTCCTGAAGTAGCAAGTATTCCGTTTAATTCTTAAACTTTATCTTCTATACTCGGTGACCAAAGAATGCATCAAAATGCTGTGTGTTTTTCTCTTTCTCCTGTTCTCTTTCTTTCTTGAAATATCTTTATTAAAGAAGAAATTCCGGAAATCAAAAGCGAGCCCAATTCTGTTTGGAAATGCTACCTTCACAAGCTTCGGTTCCCCCAGCAACTCCCTCAAATGGAATCTTTAGAAGAAGAGTTGCAACACAAATTTTAATTGTGATATTTAATTAAGAGCTTAATGGCTTAAGCCAGATTTTTACAGAACAGCTCGCGGAGCGAACGGAGAAAGATCTAAAGGTTTTAAGAATTGTTTTATCCGAGCTCCTGCTGGGCTCACGCAGATATGAAAAGAGAAAGCAACTTCCACCTCCCCCTTTTCTGTTTATTTTTCTAAGATGATTTTTTTTCTACCCATTAGAAGCAGCCGTTTGGAAATCATAGATTCAAAGCAGCCTCTAATTTATTCACAGTCTCCTCCTGGTCTACACTCCTTACTAACCTGGAAAATGGAAATCTAAAATTACAAAGGTAGGGATCTTGAGTGTTTTCCCAAGGGTTTGGTTATAGCAGTGGTGGGTTCCTCCTGGTTCGGCCCGGTTCGGCCGAGCCGGTAGCGGTGACGATATGACGTCACCGAAGCTGGGCCCTCCCACCCACCGCCCACCGACCGCCCACCGCATTATTTTTACCTTTTATTTGGCCCCACCCCCAAACTATTTGCTGCCTCCTGAGTCCCAGCTGATCGGCTAGAAGGAAAAAAAAACTGTTTAAACTCTTGCCGCGGGGCTTCAAAGGGCCGCCCTACAGATGATCAATGTTAAAAGGAGTCTGGTGGTAGACCAGTGCACTCGAAAAACAAATGGGTAAGACCAGTGCCTCCAAAAACGAATGGGTAGACCGGAATGCTCCAAGAACAAATGGGTAGACCGGTACAGCTCTGCAAGCAGTTAAAAGCCTGGTAGACCAGTACCTCTGCTAAATCCTAAATAATTGTCACATGACCATCAAACCACACCCACAAAATAAGCCATGGCCACAGAACCAGTAGTAAAAAATTTTAGAATCCACCCCTGGATTATAGGTATCCAAGACTGGGTTTCTCATTTCAAGAAGAAGACACCCATCTGTCTTCAGGATTATTTCAACAAGTGAAACTAGTTAGGCTGTTGGTTTGAGCTCCAAGCTTGGCAATTTTGGTTGCCGGCATTTCGTCACCATTTGAGGAGACAAACTAGTTTCCTGATTAATAGAACAGAATTGTAATTTTAAAGAGTCAACCAATATTTGTAAAGGCAAGTGCTTGTAAAACTGGCAATCTGGAAGCCAGTTAATTTTCATCTCTGTCAAAAAGACGCTGCAGGTAGTTCTCAAGTTACGACCGCAACTGAGCCCAAAATTCCTGTTCCTAAGCGAGGCAGTTGTTAAGTGAGTTTCTCCCCATTTTACGCTCTTTCTTGCCACAGTTGTTAAGTGAACCCCTGCAGTTGTTAACTTAGTAACATGGTTGTAAGTGAAATAGGAGTCTCTGCGGATTGTACTCCGCTAGTCGGTGCTGACTCTAGGGGGCAGTACTCATCTCTGTTTCAAGGCCATTGAGCCAGCGCTGTCCAAAGATATTCCCATGGTCATGTGGCCAGCATGACATCATGAAGTGCTATTATCTTCCCACCAAAGTGGTACCTATTTATCTACTCGCATTTGCATGCTTTTGAACTGCTAAATTGACAGGAACTGGGACGAGGACAGGAGCTCACCCTGTCATGTGGAGCTCAGATCTCGAACCTGGACTGTCAGCTTTCCAGACAACAAGCCCAGCATCTTAACTATTGAGCCACTCCAAATTATCCCTCCAAAAGAAGCATTGACTCTGGAACTCCCATTGAATTTCTCACAAGGGCGAAAATCACAGCAACCCCTTGTAGAATGTGCGAACCAGGCATGAAGGTTGTATTTGAAGTTGATAGGTGATTAGTTACAAGAGGGACAATCCATGTAAGGCTTTATAGGTCAAAACCAATGCTTCGACCTGAAGTAACAACAACTTGTACCCAACAATTAATGGGGTTGCTACATTTTGACCAACTGGAGCCTCTATGTGAACATCAAATTCATGAGCTCTGCTGAAACATCTTTACGTGAATGTCAATCCGAGTGTCAATCAAACCTTTGATTAGAGAGAAATTATTTTTCTGCAGCTCCAACAGTTACCCAAACTCCACTCCAGGTAGCCTAACTCAAGGATTTCTGCTTGGATATTTTGAAGTGGAACTTTCAAGAATTGGACTTCGTACCCAAATTTTTGTAGAAACGGGGAAGAAATCAAGAATAACTTAGGTTTTTTTTTAAAATTTGTCACCCTAATGTTTCCTTCCCAGCTTCACTTAAGATACTGAGTCATAGATATTAAGAAATCAGGATACTCAGCCACAAATGTGGAGCTGTATCGAGGGAGAAATTTAGGACATCTTTTGATTAATCCTTCTCAGGCTTGAAAGCTTCAAGATGCTTTGTTGAGCATTAACAAGATGAGCAGATTTAATGAAGAAACTTGACCTTTGTTATTCCCTTATCAGATAATGCATGGCTACACAACCCAAACCCCTTTGGCGGCAGCTGTTTCTAGAGTCTCCACGGCAGTTGACATCAAACTACAAAATTTAATGTAACCCAAGAAGACACGGATCAAAAACATGGAGGGTAGAAATGTTATGGCAAGACTGATTCGCACTTTCACCTTCCTTCTGTCCTTCGCTCGTAGCTTGACAATAAAAGGGAGGTGGGTGGGTGGGTGGGAGGGAGAATGGTATTCAAGTATCCATCATCACTGTGGGACCAGTGGTTAAATCTGAAATGGTTTGCTACTGGTTCACTGGCTGCACATGTGCAGTGCACATCAAATACATGCTGCATGTGCACTTGTGCAATATGTGCCAAAAGGAGGCTTGGGAAGGTAACTAGAACACAAGGGGGGTGGGATCAGCTGTGCCACATGATTTAGATTCACTAGAAAGCAGAATTTCTAGCGATTTTAAATCACGCAGCACAGCTGATTGTTGGAAATACCGGTTCGGAGGAACTGGTAGCTCTTTTTTTTACTACCAGTTCGGTAGTTTTTATCACTAATGGTTCGCCCAAACCGGTGCGAACCGGTAGCATTTCACCACTGCGTGGGACATTGCTGGCATCCCAAGGACACGCCGAGCAGATGTCCCGGTGTGGCTGGCTGTTTCCCGTAACAAAATGAACAGGAGTGATTGGTGGATGTTTTGGACTGTAGGTGGCCTGTGGGGAAAAAGGGAGAATTAACTATGCTTGCTTTTGCGTGGGGAAACCCAGAATTGGTTACGCTTCTTCTGTGCCAATGTGGGTTATTTTTTCAGTAAAGTTTTATACTCTTGGTGAAATAATGTCCCAGGAGTTCCTTTTTCTAGATTAGCCAACTGGACAGTGGACATGTTAACTTGGCTTTATTTCAGTGGTGGGATGCTTCCGGTTTCACAACTGGTTCAGTGAGCTTGTGCGCAGTGCTGAAAATGGAGCGTTTAGAAGCTCAGCTGCTTACCTTCCAAGTCAGCAATGGTAAGTAGAACAGTGAGGTGGGTGGGTGGGGGGGAATCAGTTGTGCCGCACGATTGAGATGAGCTACAAAGCAGGAAATAAAGGACAGGATAGAGCGGGGGTGGATGGGTGGGGCCAACTGATGGTCAGCGCTACCGGTTTGACCAAACCAGTGCGAGCCGGCTGAATACCACCTCGGCTTTATTTGATGAAAGCAAATTTCATGAAATCAAAGCTTTCCTAGAGACCCGTGTGTACGGGTAGTCCTCGACGTACGACCACAATGTTTCTGTTGCTACGTGAAACATTTGTTAAGTTGCCCCATTTGACGAGCTTTCTTGCCGCAGTTGATAAGTGAACCACTGCAGTTCTTAAGTTCATAGCATGGTGGTTAAGTGAATCTGGTGTCCCCATTGACTTTGCTTATGAGAAGGACACAAAAGATGATACCAGCAACCTGGGGCACGGTTAACGGTACACACACACACACACACACACACACATATGTTTTCTGAGGTTTTCGTGGGTGTTTGTATGTAGGTCTTTGGTTATTGACTTCGTCGAAACGTTGCCAAGAAACCTCCAATTTTACGTGGGAGAAAACCCGAATAACCAAAGACATATATATATATATATATATATATATATATATATATATATATATATATATATATATATATGTCAGTTGCTAAGCATCTGAATTTTGATCACGTGACCATGGGGATGCGGCAATGATTTGTAAGCATGAAAAATTGGTCCTGGGTCCCCTTTTTCAGTCCCATTGCAACTTTGAATGGTCACTAAGTGAACTGTTGTAAGTCGAGGACTACCTGTATTTTCAAAGAGCCTCTGTTGGCCTATCACCCCAAAGCTTTTAGTTGGCTCCTGACCTGAGAAAAAGTGGATTACAAGGTTTACGTCGTTAAATTTAATTTCCAGTCATTTCTCCGTCTGTCGACGCTGAGAATCTTGCCCCTGCTTGATTAGGCAAAGATTGGCATGCTTAAATTGGTTGTTTTGCTGAAACGATTGCCCAGGAGCTTGTTAGAAGATGGAATATATGATGGGGAGTTTGCATTTTTTTTTTAACGATCGGAACCTTTCTTTAAAAAATAAAATAAAACAATCTTTAAAATCTACAGCAGAAGATCTTCCGCACATTTACGGGAGGAAGGGAAGAGGGAAGACACATTGAAACTGTCTTATTAAATTCCACCAGGGTCATTGAGCTGCCACATTTGCAGAAGCTATTTTTTCCTGACAGATCAATAAAATCTGGACTCCAAGATGGCCTGCAGGGAGATTGGGTGAATTTCTCTTTCCTCAAAAGAAATCTGTCTTGGAAACTGGCTTCCTGACCAGCTAATAAGAGCCGATTTCACTCAAAAGTTCTTCCATTCCTGAGACCTAACTGGGCTGCAAATCCTGAATAAATGGAAATTCTACTGCTAAATTATATGTGTGATTTTACTGAGCATATGCAAATATCTCTAATCAGGGCTTTATTTAGGGGAAAATAAACCCTAAGGATCTTAATTTGCTGAAAGAACTTTCTCAAAGCATATACTGATTATTTTTAGGTAACTTTGCAAGGCATACAAACTTCTTCTAGGAATGTTTGTAGCACTCTCCGAAGTCAATAACTTTATTGTTTGCCAGCTATGTTATAAGAATCTCCTCAGATGGCTTGCCTTCCCCTAGGAATGACTAAACAAGGCTTCATGGATCTTTGGAGAGGTCAAGCTTATGCTGTTTGCAGCTATGCAAGGATTCCAAGCTAAGTCCTCTCTTGACCCCTCCTTCGAGCCTAGCTGGAAGTTTCCCAACATTAAGTCGTAACGAAGGATGGCATGGGATTCTGTCCATTTTTGCAACTGGGTCAGTGGTAGGTTTCTACCAGTTCACCCTGGATTGGGTAAACCGGTAGTGGTGGTGGGAGGCTCCGCCTACCCGCCAGCGTCATCATGGACACTCTGCACATCACGGATACTCTCCGAACCGGTAGCAAAAGTAAGTGGAACCCACCACTGAACTGGGTGTATAATATTTTTGACCTCTTAAGAAAGAACTGCAAGATCGGTGGCCGATTATCTGCCCCAGCGGCTATTACTACCAAAGTTACTACAACCATGAGCAAACTGGAGTGGCCTTTGAACTTCAGGACGCCTCTAATATAATTTTATACATGCCTCACATGCTAATATCAATCGTTCTTGACCAAATTCATTTAATTTGCATTTTTTTTTGAACCAGCGGACGAATCAACATTGCGTTCTCCTTTGAAATTTACATTTTTTTCCCATTCTGCAAAGCAGTTTGTCAATTTTTCCTTTAAAAGATTATATTGGGGGGGAACTTCTATCAAATGGATATACTTATTAATGTAATGTAGAAAATTACGCTTTGTTGGGGGAATAAGGTGGGCATTAGGGGATATTGCAGGTAGAATGTATAGGCCTATATATAAATCCAAAAGGTAAGAGAAAAGAGAAAGAAGCAAGAGAAAAGGAAATAGAAGAAATAACAGGGTAGACTGACTGATTCAACTATAGGATTGATGGGGACACAATTGTAAAACTCAAGGACCATGTTAGAGATACATCTTCCTTTGGAAAAACTATGTGATCTCTACCAACTGATGGTCCATAATCAACCAGTCAACTGAAATCTGCATCAAAATATAAAATACATCAAACTTGTCAGTTTCTCAAAATGAGAAATTCAGGACTGAAAGGGACACATTCCCAGAAATAACAGATTAACAGAGATGGAAGGGACCTTGTAGGTCATCTAGTCCAACCCCTCACCCAAGCAGGAGACTCTACGCCATTTTTGACAGATGACAGTCCAATATTTTCTTGAAAGCCTCCAGTGATGAATCTCCCACAACTTCTGAAGGCAACTTCTGTTCCATGGGTTGATTGCTCTCACTGTCACAATAATAAATGACCAAGAGACTGCTAATAATAATAATAAAACTAATAGTAAATGAAATAAATGAATAAATGAGTAAGAGAAACCAACTTTGACAAATCTTTTCAACCCTACGAGGTGCCACCACAATCAACATGACTTTCTTCCACAAGACAATTGGCAGATGGAGTTTAACTAAACGTCTCTTCTGAAAGTTATCACCTTAGTTCAATTCTCCATGCAGCCAAATTTGTGCTCTATACAGCTAGCAAAGTCAACAGTGTTGATTATATAAGGTTGTGTTTCTCAACTTTTAAGATATGGGGACTTCAAGTCCCAGAATTTCCCAGGAATGAGAGAACTTTCAAAAATATTACTAGGAACTCAGCACAAAAGGCAGCTCTTAACAAGGAGGCCCAATTAAACAAGTCATAGATTCCAAATGACAATCCAAAAAGGATATTGATATCTGTCCAAACCCTTGCTGATAAAACAAGCATAGGTAAAGGTAAAGGTTCCCCTTGCACATATTTGCTAGTCATTCCTTATTCTAGGGGGAGATGCTCATCTCCGTTTCAAAGCCGAAGAGCCAGCGCTGTCCAAAGATGTCTCCGTGGTCATGTGGCCAGCATAACTCAATGCCAAAGGCACATGGAACACTGTTACCTTCCCACCAAAGGTGGTCCTTACTTTTCTACTTGCATTTTTTACGTGCTTTTGAACTGCTAGGTTGGAAGAAGCTGGGACAAGTCACGGGAGCTCACCCCATTACGCGGCACTAGGGATTCGAACCACTGAACTGCCAACCTTTTGATCAACAAGCTCAGCGTCTTAGCCACTGAGCCACCGTGTCCCTAAAACAAGCATAACCACATTTTAATATTGCCCCCCACTTTTTTTTTTTAGAGAAAATCAGTGTTGCCTTGTAACATTCACAATGACATATTTTGGGGAATATTTTTCGCTTTTCACAAGGAAATACAGTTGGAGGGTGCTGAAGGCGTTGTGAAAACAACAGTAAAAAAAATTGCTGTTTTTCTAATTGAGTCTGATATCTTTTAAATTGATGAGGTTTGTTTGTTTACTTTAACTCAAATTAGAGAAAATGTCCTTTTAATGCCTCTGCATTTAGGAGAGAGTGAGTCAGGTGTTGGAAAACTGGCATTATTATTATTTTTTTTTGCCCTTATGAAATTAAAGTGAAGCTAATTTACAGCAACCGAACATGGAGAAGGATTTAATTGCATTTCTTGGAAATGCATGTTTTACAAAAGGGAAGTTTTTCTTTTTTCATGATGTGCTTCTCCTAACTCAAACCTGCTTTGAGAACTGAAATGCATCGGAGTAAAAGCATTTAACTTCTTCAACCAACAATCTGATAGAGATTTTGACCCTCCAAACATGAATGAAAATCACCCTAAAAGCAACTTAAATCCATATAAGTGCTTTCCTGACTAGAATGCACTCGCTTCCATTATTATCAATCATGATGAAAATCCAGAGATCTTCCCGTCTGATTATTCAGCCTAGCCCTATTTAAAAAAAAAAAAAACACAAAAAAAATAGGAAAGAGCTTCCATTTTTTAAAATTGCTAAGGTTTCAACAGTTTAGCCCACAGTTTAGTATCGTATTATTGAATACTTTCATTTTCTCCTTTTACCCTGAGAAATAGGAAAAACCTATTTGCTGAAACATGTGTTTTCTTCCTTGAAGATGTTTCGCTTCTCATTCAAGAAGCTTCTTCGGTTCTGACAAAATGGGGGAGAATGGAATGTAATCCTTCAGTCAGGAGGAGAGACCTTCAAATTTCTAGATTCTACCATATTGCAAGATCTAAAATGGACAGCTAACATCAAAAACGTCATCAAAAAAGCACAACAAAGAATGCTCTTTCTGCACCAACTCAGAAAGCTCAAACTGCCCAAGGAGCTGCAGATTCAGTTCTACAGAGGAATTATTGAGTCTGTCATCTGCATCTCTATAACTGTCTGGTTTGGTTCTGCAACCCAACAAGAGAGACGCAGACTTCAAAACGGATAATTAGAACTGCAGAAAAAACAATGGCTACCAACCTGCCTTCCATTGAGGACCTGTATACTGCAAGAGTCAAAAAGAGGGCTGGGAAAATATTTACAGACCCCTCACATCCTGGACATAAACTGTTTCAACTCCTACCCTCAAAATGACACTATAGAGCATTGCACATCAGAACAACTAGACACGACAGTTTTTTCCCAAATGCCATCACTCTGCTAAACAAATAATTCCCTCAACACTGTCAAACTATTTACTAAGTCTGCACTACTATTAATCTTCTCATCGTTCCCACCACCCATCTCCTTCCACTTATGACTGTATGACTGTAACTTTGTTGCTTGTATCCTTACGATTTATATTGATATTGTTTCCTGATTGCTTATTTGTACCCTATGGCTATCATTAGGTGTTGTACCTTATGATTCTTGACGAATGTATCTTTTCTTTTATGTACACTGAGAGCACATGCACCAAGACAAATTCCTTGTGTGTCCAATCACACTTGGCCAATAAAAAATTCTATTCTATTCTATTCTATTCTATTCTATTCTATTCTATTCTATTCTATTCTATTCTATTCTATTCTATTCTATTCTAATCAGTGGAACAACTTGCCTCCAGAAGTTGTGAATGCTCCAACACTGGAAGTTTTTAAGAAGATGTTGGATAACCATTTGTCTGAAGTGGTGTAGGGTTTCCTGTCTAAGCAGGGGATTGGACTAGAAGACCTCCAAGGTCCCTTCCAACTCTGTTATTCTATTGTTCTATATAGCACCCCTTCGAGTTTGGTTTTCCAATGGACAAACAAGTTTCCTTACCCAGCATGACATTATGGGAAAAAATGCATTCTATTTGTGCCCGTTCGTTCAGTGGTTAATTATCAGACTTTCTTATATCCACTAACTGAAGTTCTCCGGGTAATACGGAAATAAATTCAAAACATAAAATTCAAAAATAAGCTGGGGTTCTCCAGATGTTTTGAGCAGGAGGGAATCCAGAGTTTCCTAGAGGCCCCCAGTTGGAGAAGATTGGTGTACACAATCTGGGCAAAGTTAGGTAGTTTATGACGGCAATTTCCACATAATTACTGACGAGTAAGAGCCACAGACAGCAGGAAACCTGAACTTGGAGAAAGCATCTGTGCATAATGCATTGCAAATATATACTGTATATTTTTTTCTCTTGGACAGAAAAGGAAACATTCTGAATTCGCCCGTTTAGATAAATCATGTTTCATTCCAGCTGGATCTTCAGCAGTAATTTATCTTCTATAATGTTTTAGTTTACCTTTGATTTGTGTTGAGGATTGGGGGAAAGGAAGGCACCTGTTTTGTTTTAGTTACATTTTCTCTGCCTAGAGAAATGAACACTCTGAATAGAGAAATAAGACGGCTGGCAGATTTATAGTTGCAAAAGGTGAGGCTTTTGCGCACATATACACTGAGACAGAGAGATCTGACCTTAAAGTGGAATATCTTCAAGGTGAGAAACATCTTTCCAAAGATGCTATATTTCAGGAATCAATGACTCAGATAAATCCCAATGTTTTTTGGAAACAAATAATATGAAGATCTCAGAACAACAACAGAATAAAGATTTATAGTGGAATTCACTTTGCCTAACTTGTAATTTCCTTTTTATTAGCCGCTCTTGACTTCTGGTGTCTGCCTGGACGAGTCACTTTTCTTGGCAAGATTTCAGAAGTGAGTTGCCATTGTCTTCTTCCCGGAGCTGAGAAAGAGTGACTGGCCCAAGGTTATCCAGTTGGCTTTGAGCCAGGGGTGACATCTACTTATCTTCCTTACCGGTTCGGAAGTCACATGCACATGCAGACCTTCTGTGCATGTGCAAAACCTTCTGTGCATGCTCAGAAGCTAATGAACACATTACTTCCTGGTTAAAATCAGGAAGTAACGCCACCCAGGCAGGTGAGCGGAACTTCGCTCCGCCATTGCTACCGGATCGCCGAACCAGCTGCCACAATCACTACCAGATTGTCCAATCTGGTGCAAACCGGGAGGATTTCACCCCTGCTTTGAGCCTAAGGCAAGACTAGAACTCACCGTCTCCAATCTGATGCCTTTAACCACTATACAAATCTGCTTTAATTTGTTATATGACAACTTCCAGTGAACCCAAAGTAGTTAGTTGTTCATGTGACATGTCTTTCCTGATGATAGGGAAAAAAACTGGAAGAAGGAAAGGAAGGAAGGAAGGAAGGAGGTGGGAGGAAGGAAAGAAGGAAGGAGGGAGAGAGGGAGGGAGGGAAGAAAGGAAGGAGGGAGGATGAGAGGGAAGGAAAGAAGGGACGGAGAGGGAGATGGAAATGGGAGGAAGAGAGGGAAGGAGGAAGGAGGGAAGGAGGGAAGGAAGGAAGAAGATGGAAAGAAGGAGGGAGGGAGGAAAGGAAGGACGGAAGGAGGGAGGAAGGATGAGAGGGAAAGAAAGAAGGAAAGAAGGGACGGAGGGCGAAATGGAAACAGGAGGAAGAGAGGGAAGAAGGAAGGAAGGAGGGAGGGAGGGAAGGAAGGAAGGCTGGAAGGAAGGAAGAAGAAGGAAGGAAGGAAGGAAGGAAGGAAGGAAGGAAGGAAGGAAGGACCAATTTATCCTTTTTAGTTGCAACATTCATGGAACAATTGGCCATTGGCAACCACAGTAGCGAAGCAATATCTAGAAACAGAATTTTCTTTTGGTCCATTCAGCAATGAGTAGCGTAGCCAAGAATGATGGCTATATCCTAAAATGATGGGTGTTTTCATGTGATGATATTTAACAACTTCTGCTTACTGGAGAATTCTTGATAGGCTGAGGTTGCCTCACAGTATAAATCTTCATGACCCCAATGAAGCTGTATTGGTCAAAAAATGTCAATCAGAAACTCACCTTTCATTCAATAGATCTCTTTCTCAAACCTGGTAGTAAATTATCTGTCACCATTCCTCTGATCGCTATTTATTACTCCAGGAGACCTCCAGTAATGCTGCCTTTATCTCTGTAATGGTACTTTAAGGACCATAAATTACAGGCAAGTGTTGGGGGAATTTGGTGAACCCTTGGCATAGGATTATCAGAAGATTTTGAAAGGCTTTCTAGTCCTCATCGATTCGGAAGGACCTGGGAAAACAATAACAAACAACATGTGTGGCAGATCTCAGGGCTAAAACACAAAGCAGTATGGAATCAAAATGATCTGGTATTCCTATTTGTCAGTTTTTAAAAAAATCATTCCATAAGGAAAACAATTGTTCTTTGACCTTGATTCTCAAGCATAGATGTCTTCTGGATATCAAGGAAACTTATCTTTGTGAAAAGCTATAGTATATCTCTCCCTCCCTCTCTCCCTTTCCCTCCCTCCCTCCCCCCTCACACACACACACCTCTCTCGGACCCTATGCAAAAATTCAACTATATGTGTATTTTTTTGCTGCTGCGCTCTCTCTTTTTTTTTTTTTAACATATCAAGTGTGCCTAACCAATTTATGTACCTATAGCACATCGCAGCTTGTTTTCTATCTACATCTGTCTTCTCATCTGATTGTGTTGGAATGGCCTTATTTTCCTATTTTAAATAAAAGATTTATGCCTGAGCTGTCAGACTGTGCCTTTATAATCTCGTTTCTGGGAGTCAAGATTAATTTATTAGATTTGGCTATTTCTTGTGCATTTCAGGGATGGTAGAATAGTGTGTGTATGTTTTGAGGAGGGGGGAGAGAGAGAGAAAGAGAGGGGGAGGGGGAGGGAGGGAGGGGGGAGAGAGAGAATTATTAAATGCAAGATACTTAAAAAGTTGAAGGACCCTATCAAAGCTGCAGCACCAAGAAGAGAAAACAGGAGAAATTAACACCTATAAATATTTATTTATTGGTTCGATTTATATGGCGCTTTACTGCCGGTTTAGTAGTATACCAGGAAGAACAAAAATATTGAAAGCAGGGAAGAGATGGGAAGGGAATAACTGTTGGATATAAACTGGATTTCTCCAGTATTCAACATTGGTGGCTTTTTAAAAAAAAAATATATATGTAGAACTGTTAATGAAATCGCCAGCTAAAAAACAATAAAACATCTCTCTCTCTTTCCTTCCCTCTCCCTCTCTCTGTCTCTGTCTCTGTCTTTTTCTCTCTCTCTCTATCTCTCCCTCTCTCTCCCCCTCTCTCTGTCTCTCTCTTTCTCTCTCTTTGTCTCCCCCTCCCTCTCCCTCTCCCTCTCTCTCTCTCTGTCTGTCTCCCTCTCTTTCTGTCTCTCTGTCTCTCTCCCCACTCTCTCTCTGTCTCTCCCCCTCCCTCCTCCCTCTCCCCCTCCCCCTCTGTCTCACTCTCTCTCCCTCCCTCCCTCTCTCCCTCTGTCTGTCTCTCTCTGTCTCTCACTTTCTCTCTCTCTGTCTCTCCCTCTCTCTCCCTGTCTCTCTCTTTCTGTCTCTCTGTCTCTCTCTTTCTCTCTCTCTGTCTCTCTCTTTCTGTCTCTCTCTTTCTGTCTCTCTGTCTCTCCCCCTCCCTCCGTCTCTTTCTCCCTCTCTCTCCCTCTCCCTCCCTCTCTCTCTCTCTCTGTCTCCCTCTCTTTCTGTCTCTCTCTCTCTATCTCTCTCTGTCTTCCCCCCCTCCCTCCCTCTCTCTCCCTCTCCCTCTCTCTCTGTTTTCTCTCTCTCTTTCTCCCTCTCCCTCCCTCCCTCTCTCTCTCTGTGTGTGTCTCTCTCTCTTTCTCTCTCTCTCTCTCTCAGATATACAGCCTTCTTTCCCCCAGAGGACTCCAGCGTGCCTCTATCGATTCTTCCTTTTTCATGAACTTTTGTGGTGAGGTTTTCTACAATATCATATAACAATTCCAACTTTTTTGTAACATTAAGATAACTCAGTCCTAAAACCTCGGGGAACTCCAGAGGAGGAAAATAGATTTATTATCCTGTATCATGACAAATTACTTTCGCTGGCTGCTCTTGCTATATTTCTCCATTAGAGAGGTACCTTTACAGAAACACACAAGCTGCATTCAGGTTTCATGCCTTCTTGGAAGGAGGGGACGACACAATTACTCCTACGGACCCACAAATACCGAGTTTTTAATAGAAAATGTTTCAGAGATCATTGCTAGCCGAAGCAACCAGGGTATGAAATGCATCCATGTATATATCAAAGCTGACAGCTTTGCCCGTTCAATATCCTTTTAAAACATCTCAACATCCTTTTTTTTCCTCCCCTGCCTATCAGAATTCCTAGAACATATATAAATTACCAATACTAAATTATGAGAAAGTTACTCTGAACTTTCCTCAAAGGTGAATTTCCAAAGAGCACTGTCTCTTGAGAAGGCTGGTTGTTCAGAGACTGAATACAGATAGTCCCCAACATACGACCACGACTGAGATTGGAATTTTTGTCATGAAAGCAATGTGGTCATTAACCAAATCATCCCAGGACCGATATTAGGACCATTTTTATTGTGATCAGTAAAAGTCAGTCACACGTTTGCTTGTTAAGCAAAAACAGCTTCCCACAACTGAGTTTGCTTGCCGGGTGGGAAGGTCACAAATTATGATCATCACGGAGTCCACAAAACACTGTGGCAGGGGTGAAATCCAGCAGGTTCGAACAGGTTCTTAAGAACCGGTAGCGGAAATTTTGAGTAGTTCAGAGAACCGACAAATACTACCTCTGGCTGTCCCCAGAGTGGGGTGGGAATGGAGATTTTGCAATATCTTTCCCCTGCCACACCCACCAAGCCACAGCCACAGAACCAGTAGGGAAAAATTTTGGATTTCACCCCTGAACTGTGGTAAGTGTGAGCCAGTCGCTAAGCATCGGAAACACTCTCGTGTGGCTGTGCAGAGAGTACAACAGTTGTAATGTTGAGGATGAGTTGTGAGTCACCAAGGCCATCATAACTCTGAATTGTCATTATACAATCGTAAGTAGAGAACTACATCTACCAGTTTTCCATGGCCAAGGTGTCCAGCTGAATCTTCCATAATGCTGGAAAATTCTTGCCCAAATTCCCAACCAATCACTACAGTCAATACTGGATAAGCAGACCAACCTTCTAGGTCCTTAAGACTATCATCATCATCATCATCATCATTGTTGGAAGGGACTTTGGAGGTCGTATAGGCCAAATCAGTGGTGAAATCCAAATTTTTTTACTACCGGTTCTATGGGCATGGTTTGGTGGGTGTGGCTTGATGGGCGTGGCAGGGGAAGGATACTGCAAAATCTCCATTCCTACCTCACTCCAAGGGAAGGATATTGCAAAATCTCCATTCCCACCCCACTCTGGGGCCAGCCAGAGATGGTATTTGCCGGTTCTCCAAACTACTCAAAATCTCCGCTACCGGTTCTCCAGAACTTGTCAGAACCTGCTGGATTTCACCCATGGGACAACTCTCTGCTCAAGCAGGAGACCCTAGTAGGATGTCTAAGGGGCTGCCACAAAGAAGAGAGGGTCAACCTGAAGGCAGGACAAGAAGCAATGGGTGGAAACCAATCAAGGAGAGAAGCAACCTGGAATTAAGGAGAAATGTCTTAACAGTGAGAACAATTAACCAATGCAATGGCTTGCCTCCAGAAGTTGTGGAGGTTTTTAAGAAGAGATTGGACTATCATTTGTCTGAAACAATATAGGGTCTCCAGCTTGAGCAGGGGGGGGGTTGGATTAGAAGTCCTCCAAGGTCCCTTCCAACTCTGTTATTCTTTTGTTCTGTCATTATTGGGTTTCTTGCTGTTATGATCATGGTGTGTTGGTTTTTCCACCCAAAACAACAGCATGGATTAAAAACAAAAGCATGGGGAAAGACTTCCATTCGTCTCTTCTCTGCAGGCACGTGTGTCAGCAATCAACCAGGAAAACAAGATAATGCACTGAATGGGTTGCCTCTAGTCAAGGTCATATTTATGACCTTCACAAAGTAAAGCAGACTCATCGGTTTAAAAAACAAGCACTGTAGGATCCAGGAGCATTCGGTCTCCTAGAAACAAACTCCTTCTCACAATGTCCTTGAATAGATTGGTGGAATCTCATCAAGAGCTAGATAAAAAGCGGTGGTTTATTCTTCGGAGCTGTTGTTAATGTGCACTTATGCGTTGCGTGGTGCTCAAACATAGCTTTACACGGGCACCCATCAGCTTCTTCTTGAAGTGCAGGTTGGAGAAAATTAGCAAATTGGATTGTATCTCTTGAAGTCCACCACCACCTGTGTATTCAGTACAGCACGTTCTTCCTATTGGCCTTGCTTTCTAAAAGCTGCCACTTAAGTCATAATAATGTGGATTTGCACTCTTCGTTTTTATGGACTCTTCGGTGGACTTTAGTGGGGAATAGACAAAGCTAAAAACTGGTTTGATTCTGGTAGGAGTCCTGCTTTGTTAATCGCGATCACTGCATGTTACAATTTAGCATGATCAAGTGGGATTACCTGGTAGCTAACATGTATGTTCACAATACAAGCTCACTTTGAAGGCTACTAGAGCCAGTTTGGTCTAGTGGTTAAGGCTCCACGCTAGAAAGTAGGAGAGGGTGAGTTCTAGTCCCACCATAGGCATGAAAGTTAGCTGGGTGACTTGGGCCAATCACCAGGAGATGGTGAATTCTAGTTCCAACTTAGACATGAAAGCCAGCTGGGTGACTTGGACCAATCACCAGAAGATGGTGAGTTCTAGTCCTGTGTTAGCCATGAAAATCAGCTGGGTGACTTGGTCCAATGACAGGAGATGCTGAGTTCTAGTCCCACCTAGGCATGAAAGCCAAGTGGGTGACATGGACCAATCACCAGGAGATGGTGAATTCTAGTTCCAACTTAGACATGAAAGCCAGCTGGGTGACTTGGGCCAATCACCAGGAGATGGTGAGTTCTAGTCCTGTGTTAGCCATGAAAGTCAACTGGGAGACTTGGTCCAATGACAGGAGATGGTGAATTCTAGTTCCAACTTAGACATGAAAGCCAGCTGCGTGACTTGGGCCAATCACCAGGAGATGGTGAGTTCTAGTCCTGTGTTAGCCATGAAAGTCAGCTGGGTGGCCTTGGGCTACTCACTCTCTCTCATCCCAATTGAGGGTGGTTGTTGTTGTTGTGGGGACAATAGGAGGCATTAGATATGCCTCATGCATTAGATACGTTAGCACGCTTGAGTTATTTATAAAAGTAGCAAAGAGTAGGATATAAATTAATTAAATAAAAAAAAATAAAGTACTTAAGATTCTAAAGATAGTACACGTGGAATCTAGTGTAGATAAGAAAGCACAATAATGTATGTGTCCTATTCTCTTTTTCCATTTGCTGTTTTCCAGAATAAAACAAAACAAACAAAAAAAAATCCCCCAGAAATGGACTGTTGGAATTAACAAGCCGATGGGAGGAAAACACCTACAAACGCTGCACTTGAGCTATGCTACCCCATCAGGAGATGTCTCGCATTCCATAAAGCAGAAAAAGAATGACCTTGAAGCTTTTAAACAATGCCTTGTTTGAAAGGAAATATATTTGTTTTATTTATTTTTTTAAAAAAATGTATATCCCTTTTTTTTAATCTATTCTTTTTTTCTTCTTCTTCTTTAGGCGAGCCTGCAAAGTCTCACCTTTTTTTTTTTTCTTAATAGCACGATCGCCATCTCCTGTTCGACCCTGGCACGGCAGGCACCTTAAACGATCAGGTCCAAATTTTGTCAGTCAGAGGTTGTCACGCAAAAGGCCAAAGGATCATGTAACCTTTCGAAGAACATTCGGCTCATCATTAGGGTGTGTTGCTGTTAACTTTAACTTTAGGCTTCCGTGACCCATTTCTCCATAAGGTCACAATCAAAGAGTTCCAATTTCCACGTTCTCGCTGGCTCGGAATGCTTTTAATGATCCGAGGAACTCTCGTGCATCTGACATCCTTCGGCCCCTTCTCTGGCAGGCCAGGAGAAGACATTGATGTTCCTCTTTTTTTTTTTTTTTTGGACATCTGATATCCTGATTGAACAGAAAAGAACTTCATAGTTGGCAGGACCAACTATGAACATTTCTGATCAGGTCCATTTCATGCCTTGTGTCTTGGTAGGAAGAAATATCCATCTGGTTCAGTTCCAAGCCGGGGAAAAAAGACACTGGAAACTTGGACGCTGATTGGAAAGATGGTTTAATGGTGAAGCAGAAGCACATGGGTGGTTCTGGGGCAGCTGACCACATGGAGCTGAAGCTCTGTTTGATTCCGGATTCCGTGTGGCTTTGCCAATTAGGTCTTTGGCAACGTGTCAAGGGAGATAAAGGTGGGTGATTATCCGGAAGGACTTCTCCTGAAGGACTCTTTATAACTAATTGGGACTCATCTGTGAATGAACAGAATTCACAGCAGAATGGAGGTTGTAGAACAAGCCCTTTGCACAATGGCCATATGTAGACATGGCAAAGTCAGGAAGCTACTGGTTACATCATTATGGGGACTGTTCACACAGCCCTATTAAATGCATCTTCAGAGTATCTGATATATGGATGGAGGTGTTGTATGAATCTCAAACAAAATTTAGCAGAGTTTTGGAGATGCTACAGGATTTACAGCTCCTGGGCCTTTATTATAGATAGATGATAGAGATGTCATTGTGAATAGTTATTTACTGATCTTCCTATCAGCAAGAGTTTGTGTTGAATTAGTAACTAAGACCCACTGGTTTTTCATTTCCACCTTTACATCTTAAAGCAGCAAGCGATTACTTTTGTAGAGGGACAATCACATCCACACAACAGCACACCTGGGAAATGACAGAGCCCCAGAAGTGGATTTGTTATGTGGATCTGCAAATAAAAAAAATAATAATAATAAATTTAAAAAAAGAGGAGAAAGGAAAGGAAAAGATTTTTTTGCCAGATGAAGAAAAGTGGATGATTGCAGGGAAGGAAACATAGACACACAAAAGGAAGTACAAGAGGACATTGTCTAATCATGACTCATCAAGTACACCTTTTCTGTTTCTGGAGCAGATGAAAGGAATACCTGCAGCCTTTCATAAGGGTAAAGTACAACTTGCTAGAAATGGCTAATGAAGAGAAAGCCTTGAATGGGACCACAGAAGGATAGTGGTGATGAATTAGTAGATGGAAAATCCTTTGCTGAGCATTCCTACGGGGCTTCTACTGTACTCACCACTGTTCTTTTCAAACCACTAGCTGGAAAGCCAGTATTGAAAAAAAATATTGAAATTATATTTTATGCAGCAATATACCAACGGTTCTAATGGGCCCTTGCTCAGATCTTAGGTGAGGTAGGAGCTGTGGTGGCGGAGTGGTTAGAGTGAAGTATTGCAGGCAAACTCTGCCCACTGTCTGGAGTTCGATCCTGACCGGCTCAAGGTTGACTCAGCCTTCCATCCTTCTGAGGTCGATCAAATGAGGACCCAAATTGTTAGGGACAATAGGCTGACTCTATAAACCGCGTAGAGAGTGTTGCAAAGCATTATAGAGCAGTGTACAGTGGTACCATGGTACTTAACTGCTTTGAAACTCATCGAATTGGCACTTAACATATTTTGACGTGCAAATTTTGTCCTGGTGCTCATCATTTGTTTGGTACTTAACGCACAAGCTAGAACATGTCGGTGTCAGCTGCCTTGTGACTCACTATATGTTCCCTTATGAGAAAAAATTGTTTGGTACTCCTCGTTTTTTGTACTCATCACACCTCCCAGAATTAACAATTAACAATGAGTACTGAGGTACCACTATATAAGTTTAAGTGTTATTGCTATGAGCCACGGTAGCATAGTGGTTAGAGTGCAGTACTGCAGGCTACTTATGCTGACTGCCGACTGACTGCAGTTTGGCAGTTCAAATCTCACCAGGCTCAAGGTGGACTCAGCCTTCCATCCTTCTGAGGTGGGTAAAATGAGGACCCAGATTGTTGGGGGCAATATGCTGATAGTTTAGAGAAGGCTGTAAAGCACTGTAAAGTAATATACAAGTCTAAGTGCTATTGCTATTAAAGGAATGAAACACTTCAGCACAACAACATAGAATGACAATAAGCAAAGAGATGCACTTCTTGGACCTTCCTCATCCATATAAAGTCAATCACCCATTTCAAATGTATTCTTAAGCAGCAGTGAAGAAGACTTAAAGGTTGGCATTACTAGGATTTCTCTGGTGCTAGAAAGTTAGGCAACTACTTGTTAGCAGAAGCTCCTTTCTCAGATGCCTTCTAAGGTATAATAATGGAATACGGGAAAGACACCCCTTTGCAGAGTCATGGGGTGTTAAATATGGCCCTATGGTTTAACACACGCTTCACATACAGAAGATCCTTTGACCTTGGCCTGACTCTAGATTGTCCAAGAAGAGATGCTCCTAATCAGGGTCTCATCCATTAGAAAATGTGTTTTCAACCCCCCCCCTCCTTCTCAACACTTGGTCTTAAATTAGCAACTAGCTATGAACCCTCGTCATGATCCCTGGTGTAGGTTAACCCTGAAAACCTTATAAGAAACAATTGTCCTGGATCAAAAGCCTTGATCTAAAAATTCAAGAAGGATCAGTGAGCCATTTTACGAAGCCATCTTACTGGCTGGTGACTTTTCCCATATCTCCTAATCACTCATGAACAAGACACAAAAGCAATGTATCTTCCACACATTTATTATTCTGGAGAAAATCTTTCTGTTTGTTCTGCCCCAGCTACAGATCCCAAAGAATGTAGCACACACAAACTTCGAACAAAATTCAGTTTACTTCAAAACACAGTCTTTTGCAAATGCAGGCTGTTAATAAAACGTTCTTAACAACCTGCCAGAAATTCCACAGATAAGATAGAATCTTACAAGAGTTGGCAGAAAGCCCAGAAGCCAGGTTTGCAGAGAAAATCCAAACTCAATGATAAGCGAACAAACGTACGTTGTTTCCTGCAGCTTTTTACAAGCTGTGTGCAAAATAGGCTAAGGGACTGGCCAATTAGCCCCAAGCCTAACTCTCGAGGAGACCTCCTCCTGAGTAACCACTCCTGCCTTTTGGCAGCTCTGCATGCTTTGAGAAGAGGCTCCTCCACTTCATCCTCTTCACTTAAAGGAGCCTCTGGAGGTTCTGAAGGCCCTGGTTGAATCCCTGCCTCTGGCACTACATCTTCTTCAGCCTCCTCACTGTCCGACTCGAGCACCGGCTGCACAGGCTGCTGGTGTGACACCACACCAGCCTCCTCGTCATCGGGATCAGCAACAATCCACACAGGCCACTGGTGGGGCACAACACTGTTGCTGTAACCCACAATGCTATTCAATTGCAGGGTCCATTATAACTTGTAGAAGTTACATAGATCTTACATGAATCTCCTTGATCCTCCTTTAAACCTATATAAACTATCGACTGTCAACGTGTTTATGGCAACAAATTCCACAGCTTATTTACTATGATGTGACAAAGTGGTATTTTACCTCAATGTGCTGTCCATCGTACGAGTCTCACAAAACAAGGCATTATTAAAAAGAGAGAGAGAGAGAGAGAGAAAGAAACATGACATTATCGGAATGAGCTTCTTTCAAATTGAAATACGCCCCCATAAAAAAGTTAGGTAAATAAAACACTTTGGTACTGAACTTTGCAGTAATTAAACACGTTCTTAGCTTGTGTACAATGCTGTTGTTAAAGAAAGACAATTTTCTCAGGTTTGAGGGGGGTGGGGAAATAACACATTTGCTTGTTAAATCTAGCATGCACCTGATTTAACAAATAAAGCAGATTATGTGAGTATTTTTAAAAAATTCAATCCAGAATCCAGGTGTCTGCGAGAGGCGCTGAACATACTGACTGCAGGAAAGAAGTGGCTTTAAATGAATTTCCAAATACATACATTTTAATTTTGGCTAAGGAAGCACAGCTCACTACTTCAGCCTGGAGTCCTGCAGAGGCATTGAACGCTAACAACGAAGGGCGGACTAAATGGAAATGAGCACAGATGCAATCCAACACATCTGGAAAACATTTGGTTGGGGAGAACAGATTTAACCGCCAGGGGAAAGGTGGATTGAAGCTGCTGTTGGGACCTTCAGAACCTGACCTGGGGTTAAGGTGGGTTGCAGAAACAGAGCTCATAATCAAAGTTCATTGCAACAACGCCTCTTCTGAGACTCGAACTAAATAAAATAATCTGATGGAAATGAAGTAAACTAGAGCATGGAAGCACAAGAGAAAAGACTGCCGTTCGTAAAGCAGAGATAACTGTTATGCTAAGAAGATTCCTGAATCCATCACTCCGCATGGGCTGTAGTTAATTTTTATTTTATTTATTTATTTGTCAAGAACAAATAAGCATGAATTGAATACATAAAACGGATACAAGTAGAGGAAACATTAGGACAGGGACGGTAGGCATGCTGGTGCTCTTATGCACGCTCCTTAAGACCACTTAGGAATGGGGTGAGGTCTACTGTAGACAGTCTAAGGTTAAATTGGGGGGGGGGGTTGGGATGAAACCACAGAGTCTGGTAGTGCATTCCAGGCATTAACAATTCTGTTGCTGAAGTCATATTTTCTGCAATCAAGTTTGGAGAGGTTCACTTTAAGTTTGTATCTATTGTGTGCTCGTGTATTGTTGTGGTTGAAGCTGAAGTAGTCATTGACAGGTAGGGACATTGTAGCAGATAATTTTATGAGTTACGCTTAGGTCATACCGAAGACGGCGTAATTCTAAGTTTTCTAAGCCCAGAATTTCAAGTCTGGTGGCATAAGGTATTTTGTTGCAAGCAGAGGAGTGGAGGACTCTTCTTGTGAAATATTTCTGGACACGTTTGATTGTATTAATGTCCGATATGCAGTGCGGGTTCCAGACAGATGAGCTGTATTCGAGAATTGGTCTAGCAAATGTTTTGTATGCTCTGGTTAGTAGTGTGATATTACCGGAGAAGGTTTAAAACCCTTAATGCCTTTTTGGCGATGTTGTTACAATGGGCTTTGGCACTTAGATCATTTGATATGCGTACTCCAAGGTCCTTGACAGAGTGAGGGTCATCTACAAGTTCATATCCACACAGCTTTTATTTTGTGTTCTGATTCTTTTTGCCAATGTGTAAGACAGAGCATTTGTTGGTTGAGATTTATTTATTATTATTAATGGTAGCTGGAGTCCAACCACATCTGAAAGCTTTCATCCTAATGTATATTATCTTTTCAACAACCTTTTACAAGTGTCATCCTGTTCTTTGCCTCGGATTTTTCATGTGTTCTCCTAGTAACTGTCTTTTGTACACCCACATATGCGTACGCACACCTACACACAAATAAACACAATTTTCTGAGTGAGAAGGTAGCTTTCCCTCCCTTAATGCAAGCTGGTTGCCGGTCAGCTATTGTGGCAAAGCATTGGCTGAGATGTAAAGTCAAAATCCAATTTAAAAAATTGTCAAACCCGTCAGTCATAGTTCTTTCTGAAAAATGGACTACACACAAGGTCAATTGTGGCATTTTCAAGGTACTTAAAAATGACGGCTAGCAGTAACACAACCCTGACTATATTGAACTGCCGCTATTATTTGCTTACACATGTGCTTGTTCTTTTTTTAAGCTACACACTCACCCAAGTTCTAGTAAAGTTAGAGTTTATTTGGTGGATCTCACCATGGAATTTCCTTATCTGCTGTTGCAGGTCCTAGACTTACAAGGGTCTGAAACTTCATTTCTTATTAAGAGACATAGTTACAGTTTGGAGTCCAAACTAGATCTGGAGATGGACTCCAGAACTAAGAAAAAGTCTACTGGAACAAGCCAAAAGATGTATACAATTCATCACCCAGGAATCAACCAACTATTTGAACTCAAGAAACTCATTCACAATAGCCCTCTTCTATTAGCCCATGGAGATTCTCAGTCATCCAGATCATGGTTGTCCCAAAGGTGTTTTTTTCAGGAGGCAACTGGACTTTCTTGTTTTTTCTTCTTCAGCTCTAATTGGATGGTGGGGAATGGAAGAATTTACATTCCTTGCAGACAGTTGGACATTTTCATTCTTTTGGAGTGTTGTTAAGGCCACTTGGAGGTTTATCTGTGTCCTCAGAGTCACCTGAGCAATGCAAATGGGTGTGGAGCCTCTTCTATTGTTGTTCTTCCCCAACTGGTTTCTTAGACATCTCTCAATCCTCATGTATACAGTGGTCAAGAGTACTAGTCTTGGGGAACTGTATTCTCCATGGATTTGTCAATCTCCTGAAACCATTTAAATTAGAAGTGGTAATCACCTCTGCTAACTGAAGCTTCCAGTTTATCTGTGGGCCTTCTCCCAGCTTCACCAGTATTCCATAACGTTGTTAAGAAAACTACTCCAAAGTAGTGATTGGGAACCAAGCTTGACCTGAAGACATCATCATCACACTTTCCAAGGAATCATGACAGTGGCACCTTTGATACAAAAGGAGAAGAGGAACAGCAGAACGATTCCAAATGCAAACAGATGGGGTCATCATAATGCAAAACAGACATTATTGGTGCCTCTCTCTCTGTCTGTAATTATATTTCTCCATGTTTTGTAGCCATCTGCAGGAACTTGCTACAGAGATGAAAATGGCCATTAGCATTCTTTGCAAGGAAGACTTCACAGACCATTGACAGTGCGGTCAACAGAATCAGAAAGAGCCAGAGAAAGCCATCATCCTTGATTTAATGTGTGCGTCAAGTGGAAATGGGATGCACAGCTTCTGTGCAAACTGGTCACCGTGATCGGCAAGTCCAGCCAGCCAGCTGGAGAGAAAATGCCATGTCTCTTTTTTTGAGTCCATGGACTCCTCCTTCCAATTAACACAAAACTCTGCAATGGGAGACACTGTCTGGTTTGGTTCTGCAACCTAACAAGACAGACACAGACTTCAGAGGATAATTAGAACTGCAGAAAAAACAATTGCTACCAACCTGCCTTCCATTGAGCACCTGCATATTGCACGAGTCAGAAAGAGGGCTGTGAAAATATCAACAGACCCCTCGCATCCTGGACATAAACTGTTTCAACTCCTATCCTCAAAATGACACTATAGAGCACTGCACATCTGAACAACTAGACACAAGGACAGTTTTATCCCAAATGCCATCACTCTGCTAAACAAATAATTCCCTCAACACTGTCAAACTATTCACTAAGTCTGCATTACTATTACTATTAATCTTTTCATCGTTCCTATCACCCATCTTCTCCCACTTGTGACTGTATGACTGTAACTTTGTTGCTTGTATTTTTATGATTTATATTGATTGTTTCCTAGTATGATTTGATTGCTTATTTGTACCCTATGACTTATTGTTAAGTATTGTACTTTATGATTCTTGATGAATGTGTCTTTTCTTTTATGTACACTGAGTGCGTATGCACCAAGACAAGTTCCTTGTGTGTCCAATCACACTTGGCCAATAAAGAATTCTATTCTATTCTATTCTATTCTATTCTATTCTATTCTATTCTATTCTATTCTATTCTATTCTATTCTATTCTATTCTATTCTACAAGGAGAGGTTGAAACAGAGAAGGTGGCAGTTGCAGCATTGTAATAGAAGACTTGGCCCTTTGCATAAGTGCGTGTCACATATAAAAGTGGTGACATTTTAACTGTATTGTCATGAATACCATTTTGCCAGTTTGGACACACACCACAGAGGCCACTGGTGGATAATACGGGACTATCAAATTAGATGACAGATGTTCACCCCTCTCCAGGAAAAGACAAACTCTTTCTGGGAAAAAAAATGTACCAAACGGCCATCGCTTTTGGGTTGATCTTATTTTAATAACAAAAATGGCCAATGGAGTCACAGATGCTTTTCCTTCGATGCACCAGTCCTTGGTCTAATTATGAGACCACGCAAATGTTTATGAAAAGGACAGAAATGGCTCTCAGACTTGAAAGACTGACTGTGGTTGGTTAGAACAACTCGGTGTAGTTCTCAGCTGCTTTTACTGTTTTCAACTCCTGTTTGCTCCCAGGAGAGACAGAGAGAGAAAATTTCTAAGTGAGAGAATTATTGAAACAAAACAGATCAGCAGGAGAAAAAGGGATACAAATTGAGAAAGGTAGTGATATGGAAAAAAATGGCATGTTTTAGTTTGTAGTTACTGAAAAGCATTGAGAAATATTTCAGGTCAACAGATGTTCGCAGCGCATCGCACAAACAGTGTGAATCAACCAAAAATGCAGTGTCGCCCACATGTCCTTCTATGACTATATTACCAGTCTGCCCACATCAGTTGTGTCTTTAGAACAGAAGTTGTCAACAAAGGTAGGGAATTCAACAAGCACTGCAAACAATGGTGACTTCCATGAACAGAAGTGTTTGGTGTTTGTTTTGTATCTTGTTAAAGACCATATTCTTAAGCATGTGTAAATATCCAGATATCTGCATTTATTCAGTGAAGTTCTAGTCCATTCAAATGTTGGAATCTATTCAATGGGATGAATCAGGGATTGATCTAATTTGTTTAAACTGAAGGCATCTGAGAGGGTTCAAGTGAATGTGGACCTATAAGGATACCCTTCACACATCCATGGATTTTAAGAGTCCAAATCAGTTTGAAATGATCAGATCCAGCTCAAAACTTTGGTGTGAACCACTCAATTTAGGGGTGTTATCTAAATTAGGTATTAACAAGTTCCTGAGCAGGAAACAAGTAGGACAAGCTGAGCAGAAGAAGGTCCTCTTAATCAGATCTCTGATGAACATCTCACCTTATGTTTAATCCTTGATGTTTCTGGACTGGCATCTCCAGATATATCACTGAATGACTATGTAGCCTTCTAGATGCACTTTCCATCATATCTGTGATGGAGTGTAGTCTGGATTCCCAGGAGTGAGAAATGTGTTGCATTCCAGAGAAACAAGAAACAGTGAACTTTAGATAGCTTGGTTGGGAGGAAGAAGGTCAAGTCAGCTCCTCCCTTCAATGATGTAAGTCGTTGCTTTCATTTGGCAAGATTTCTATCTATAGGTGAGGATAAAAGAAACTGCTTAGAAGTAACTCTGCTTAACTTTCTTGGGTTTTTTGGAGCTTGAAAATGTTCTCCCAAAGGCCAAGTGGAGAGGCACCTCATCCTTAGTAAAAAGCAAACAACCATCTCTCAGAAACCAGACCAAGCTGCAGAATAAACACCCTCGCTAAGATAGACTTCCCTAATCAGTTTGACCGTTTGAATTGAACTGAGTGGTGATTGAACTGAGTGGTGCAGTGGCCTAGTGGTGGAGCTGTGAGTTCGATCCTAGGTAGTGGCAGGTATTTCTCTCTCTGGGCACAATGAGTAATTGTGCTGCGAACTCTGCATTGGTGACAGGAAGGGCATCCGGCCAGTAAACACTCATCTCCATTCAGTTTCCCCGACTCCACCCCAATGTAAGGGATTACGGGGTCATTAAAAGACCCCAAAAAATTGCACATATCCCTAGCAATCCAAGCAGTGTGATTCTAAGTGTCAGATGGGAAGAGAGATACGTAACCAAATACAATGATTGTCTTAATGATGTGCTTATGTGATTTGAGGAATAGGTGCCTGGTTATTGTTGGATTCAGTAATCTAGAAATGATGGTACTTGGTCTTTGGCCAGCGGGATAATTCGTGTTAACGTCTCTTGCTGAAATTTGTCTTTCAATTTCTCAAAAGTACTCTTCCTCTAAAAAAATAAGGGTTATTTTCTTTTGTAACCTCATTCTACAAACACTTGAAAATTTCACTCCGTCTTCTGTTGATAATGTTTTTGAGTTTGCTTTGTGGTGGGAGGCAACCCTGGCAAGCAGGTACTGCCAGTGCCCCACTGTTTTCTGCTCTCTATCTTTATATTGGCATGAGGCTTCTTAGCTACTTGCTAAAAAAGCACTCAAGATCTCTTCTTCAGTGTAGGAAGCAAAGGAGGAAGTATAACATGACTAAATGACAACCTCTAACATGTTCTGCTGTCAATTGTTCCACTTAGGTTGATGAATAATGAGAAGAACTTTTTTTTTTTTTTTTTGGTCTTTTCAATGGTCCAAAATAGCTTTTGGAATGTGAATTATGTAACATGAAGCAAATGTTACAAAGAAGATTATCCATCATTTCCAGGAAATAGCTCACTCAATGAATAACACTTCACTTAAGAGAGAGGTGGGGGAGAAAAGTTTGCTTAACAGAATAATGCTCTCAAATTTCATTTTTCCAGTTTGTAAGTAAATAGAAAGGTCCCCTCCGGAGATCAAATGAGTACAATGACAACAAAAAGTCAGAAAACCTTTTTTTAAAAAAAAATCATTGATTTACTTAATTACAACTTCAAGTGAAAGAAGTGAAGGTTTTAAGTATTCTAGTAAACTCATTACAGGTGTGCAATTCTTAGCAACCCCCCCCCCTTTTTTTGTTCTTCCTAGTGTTTTTCCTACAAGTATACAGTCATTGAGGCTTCTTGGAGATTAATCTGGTTGCATTAATCCTGGTTGCAGGAACCGGGTATGCTTAGTTTAATGAAAAGGAGGACTAGGGGAGACATGATAGCAGTGTTCCAATATCTCAGGAGCTGCCACAAAGAAGAGGGAGTCAAGCTATTCTCCAAAGCACCTGAGGGTAGGACAAGAAGCAATGGGTGGAAATTAATTAAGGAGAGAAGCAACTTAGAACTAAGGAGAAATTTCCTGACAATTAGAACAATCAGTGGAACCACTTGCCTCCAGAAGTTGTGAATGCCTCAACACTGGAAGTTTTTAAGAAGATGTTGGATAACCATTTGTCTGAAGTGGTGTAGGGTTTCCTGCCTAAGCAGGGGGTTGGACTAGAAGACTTCCAAGGTCCCTTCCAACTATTCTATTCTATTCTATTCTATTCTATTCTATTCTATTCTATTCTATTCTATTCTATTCTATTCTATTCTATTCTATTCTATTCTATTCTATCCCCTGAGGGTCACCTGAATAGTGCAAATGGGTGTAGAACCTTCTTGGAACTTCTGAAAGAACTATGTCGTAAACAAGAGATAGGCGGTGTTATATCCTTCCCCCTCTGTTGAGAGAGGGCTGTTCAATCTTAACGTACCTCCTGTTTACAACGCAGTCCTTTCAACAGTTCCAAGAAGGTTCCACACCTTTTTGCACTATTCAGGTGACTCTGAAGGCACAGTTAAACCTCCAAGTGGCCTCAATGACTCTCAGAAAGAGTGCCAATGACCAGATGACTGCAAGGAATATAAATCCTTCCATCCTCCACCATTCAGTTGGAACTGAAGAAGCTTTTTGGATGAGAAGCGAAACGTCTTCAAGGAAAAACAAAGTCCAGTTGCCTTTCGAAAAACACTTTGTCAGGCTTCCAAGTAATATACCTATAGCAAGCAAAACACCGAGGCAGATGAATTCCTCATAGAATTGCTTTATTAGATATATCATATTGGCACAGATCTGGTGAAAACCGACTCTGAAGGTTCCCACAGTTTTCACCTAATTAAAAGTAAACGTTTTCCCTCAACTCCAACAATCAGTCACATGGTCAAATCAAGGTGCTATCTGGTTGCCTGGTGACATTGCTCCTTCTTCCTCCAGCTGGGTGTGAGAATGACCTTGGTTCCCACAAGAAAGTATTTTATTTTGGCTAGAAAACCCCAAGTATTTCTAATCCCTCCCTCCCTATCCCTCAGCTCCAATATGGCAGACCTTAACCCAAATGAAAATCTATGCAGCCGGCTAAAGAAACTTGTTAGTCAGAAGCGACCCAGCAATAAAACCCAGTTAATAGGAGCCATCTTGGTTTCACATGATAACAGCTGCAGAACTAAAAGACTTGGTTCACTCCATGGGAAGACGTTGTAAGGCCATAATTCATGCTAAAGGTTACCCAACGAAGTATTAACTGACATGGTGATAATTTTTGTATAGCTTGTTTTTTCTACGTGTTTCACTTTTCTTCTTTCTACTGTTACTGCTATTCTAATAGCAAATCCTTCATAAAAGTTATTGCATTACATTCTGGATTAAATGATCTTTCCATTGATATATCATTTTATGGCACTACTCCCCCCCCCAAAAAAAGTGGTGTTATTAGCTAGTTTTAGAAAATACACTTTTCCCAAAAGGTTTCCACAAATTTTGGCCACTACTGTAGACAGGCTGAGACATCTGGACGTGTTGCTTTGAACCTTAAAATTGGGCTATCAAAGATCTGCAGCACATTGTGGATTCTGCCATTCCGTAGATCCGTCAGTCACCCAGGTTTTGCAAAACCCACATTTTCATCTGGGAACTCTTAACTAAAGCCTTAAGAACTTGCACTGTCAACCAGGGAGAGTAGGGTTATGCATAGTGATCATCTCATTAAAAGCAGCTGATGCTCCAGTTTGCAAAAAAACCCCAAAACCCTTAATTTGATGCTGGTCTCCACAGGGAAGGATCCCCTCCCCCCTCCCACCCCATGGATTTTTCTGCCACAGCTTGATGCAGCTGAGCCTCAGGGCTGCCAGTGACTACTTACTCCTGACTAATGACCTATCTTTAAAGCTTCTACTTTCTAAAGTAAGGAATTAGTTCTCCGTAGCCGGGCAATGCCGGGCTGAGTTGCAAATGATGGAATGATAGTTTTTATTTATTTATATTTTATTTTTGTTTATTTTGTCAAGCATATATAAAATTACAGATCAAAGTATAAACGTGATTGTGAATACATGAGATGGTTACGAATAAAAGGGGACATTAGGACAGTGACAGTAGGCACGCTGGTGCGCTTATGCACGCCCCTTACAGACCTCTTAGGAATGGGGTGAGGTTGACAGTAGACAATTTAAGTTTTGGGGCTTTGGGGAAGTAACCACAGAGTCAGGTAGTGCATTCCAGGCATTGACCACTCTGTTGCTGAAGTCGTATTTTCTGCAATCGAGTTTGGAGCGGTTTACCTTAAGTTTGTATCTATTGTGTATTGTTGTGATTGTTCGTGTATTGTTGTGATTGAAGCGGAAGTAGTCGTTGACAGGTAGGACATTGTGGAAGATAATTTTATGTACTACACTTAGGTCAGACTGAAGACGGCGAAGTTCTAAGTTGTCTAAGCCCAAAATTTCAAGTCTGGTGGCAGAAGGTATTCTGTTGTGAGCAGAGGAGTGGAGGATTCTGGTTGCTTTGGGACTCCAGGTATTAGAGGTGGGCAGGTGTGCAAAACGCAAACAACTTTGGACAATTCCTTTGATGTGTCAGGGCTGAACATTACGAAGCGTCTCAATGAAAAAAACAAAGGCTTTGAATTACTCGTGGGGGACTCGAGGGACCACCTATATTTCAGATGAGGCCATTATCCACCCAGTTCAATATTGCCTCTTCTGACAAAAAGCAATTTCAGGGTCTCGGAGATAAGTCTTTCATATCCTCTAACAATCGGAGAATTGGAGAGTGCCTCAGAAATGACTGTGTTCAACAGGGGTAGTATTTACTTACCTTCGCAACCGGTTCGCAAATGCTTTCACACATGCACAGAGCATCAAAAACGGGATGTGATTACGTCCGTGAGAGTGGGCGGAGCTTCCCACCACCACCGCTACCTGTTTGCCTGAACCAGATAGAACCGGCTGAATACCAACACTGGTGTTCAAGTACAGGGAGTCCTCGACTTAAGACCACCATTGAGCCCAAAATTTATGTTGCTAAGTGAGAAATGTGTTCAGGGACTTTTCTGGGCCACATTTGCTAAGTGCAAACGGCTGCAGTCGTTAAATGAGTAATGCAGTTTGGACCTTGAGTTAGAATAAAGTATTTTGATTTCATCCAAGACAGCATGAAGACAACTGTTCTGGCCCAGCTCCCCAAACACGACAAACCCTCTGAAGTGAATTCAAAGATTCCTAATTAAAGGAGCGCCGGCAGCCCCGGCAAAAAGTTTATCTCTCAACACCAGTTAACAAGGCCGGCCGGAAGATGAAGAGTTGTCTGCCACATCTATTCATCTCTGTCCACTGCCTTTTATCCCCAGAGATAGGGTGGGGCTTCACTAGCAGCGGTGGCTCTTCCTTCCCAAGGACTGGCCCATAGATTTCCACTGCTCTCCTCTCCTCTGCCTTCTGCACATCCATGCATCAGGCACTGGACCCAGCTTTTCCTCCTCTTCCTCATCAGCCACCTCCAGACCTGGGGGCTGTTGACTCTCCATCTGAGGGCTGACAGACGGCCCAGACTCCACCTCTGTCTCTCTCTCTCTGACAGCTCCATTCCCTCTTCCCCCTTGGAGCTCTCAGGTTGCCTTAATGCTGTCCCTGACTCCCACACCTCCTCCTCCTCTGATTCGGCTGCTGGAGGGGCAGGTGGCCCATAGGCCACAACTCACAGAATAGCCCAAAGCACACATTCCGATAGTTGGCTTAATGATTAATATTTATTTATTTATTTAGAACATTTATACTATGCCTACTCGCACATTGCAGCTCAGGGCAGCTTACATGGATATGAAAACACCATATAAAAGGAAGAAAAACAAAAACAAAACAATACAATACTAACTCCCATCCCACCCCGGCGACAATACACATTCATACTAGCCATTTAATGGGCTCTATCCCACTCTGGGTTCCTCAGGCCCACTGGCAGAACTATGTCTTCAGGGCCTTCCGAAAGACTGTTAGAGTGGGGGCCAGTCTAATTTCGGGGGGGGAATGATTTTTCAGAGAGAGGGAGCCACCACATAGAAGGCCCTTCTATTGGGTCCCACTAGAAGTATCTCCTTAGGGAACGGGACCTGCAACATTCCTGGCCTCCCCACTCTAGTGGGTCAGGTAGATGTGACCAGCAAGAGACAGTTCCTCAGATAGTATCAATATTAGTATGAGGAATAAGGGATGCAGTGGCTCAGTGGCTAAGACGCTGAGCTTGTCGATCGAAAGGTCGGCAGTTCAGCAGTTCGAATCCCTAGTGCCGCATAACAGGGTGAACTCTGTTACTTGTCCCAGCTTCTGCCAACCTAGCAGTTCGAAAGAACGTAAAAAAATGCAAGTAGAAAAATAGGGACCACCTTTGGTGGGAAGGGAACAGCGTTCCGTGCGCCTTTGGCATTGAGTCATACCGGCCACATGACCACGGAGATGTCTTTGGACAGCACTGGCTCTTCGGCTTAGAAATGGAGATGACCACTGCCACCTAGAGTCGGGAATGACTAGAATGCATGTGTGTGGGAACCTTTACCTTTTATGAGGAATAATGAAGAAGTAGATGGAGAAACATTGTCTTCTCGTCCACCCTCAGGTCATCCCATGAAACTAGTTTCATAAGAGATTCCACAAGAGAAATGCTTGATGATTTTGTACGGTCCACAGTCTTAAACAAATGGAAATGATTCACGTTTCACATTTCATATACTATCCACATTGGACTGCAGGAAGGATTTAGGTGTCACCCTACTCCAAATTCAGGGCGATCCTGGAATCCAACTTCTTGGATCAAGTACAGATTTTGTAGAGCTGCTTTTACCTGCTCCCAACTCTTTCTTCCCGATTGCCAAAATCCTAATTAGAGGTTATTTGTTTTTGTTTTTGTTTTAATAAGACATGCATGAGAAGTGCCCAGAACCAGCCTTGGTGCTCACTGCTGTCACTCCGACTACAAGTCACTTGCAAAGCAAAATTAGGTGATTATCTGTCAGAGATAATTAAGCATCATGGGCAGCTTAATTCATGCAGATCAAGCTCTCTGCCAAAACAATCTCTATTGTGGATTTCCTGAAAACAATCCTGCAGCCATAATAAAGAAAAAGAACACTTATGACCTGCAAGGAAATGGCTTAGAAACAGAAAAAGTAGAATGATCCTCCATTGTCAATCGAGCAACCCTCTGTCCTCAAATGAATGGCACTTTGCTGGAAGATTTTTTTTTTTTCAAATATAAATTCCCCCGTAGCATATCAGTATTTGTACAATCATCTCTTGGATGTTTAAAAAGAAGATTCAACTTTTGTAAACTAATGTAGACACTCAGTTGCAGAGGGCCATTATATTTGTGTTGATTTTGTTGATATCATTGATCAGTTGATTGTGTTGATATCATTCTGTTGATTTTCTTAGTGGTTAGACCCTCTTGGCTGATTTCCCCAAAGTTAAGTTAAGCAATAAGCACTTGGACTTATATACCGCTTCATAGTGCTTTACAGCTCTCTCTCTAAGCGGTTTACGGAATCAACACATTGCCCCCCAACAATCTGGGTCCTCATTTTACCCACCTCAGAAGGATGGAAGGCTGAGTCAACCTTGAGCCGGTCAGGATCGAACTCCTGACTGTGGGCAGAGTTTGCCTGCAATACCGCATTCTAACCACTGCGCCACCACAGCTTCTAGCAAGGGCAGACCTGGCAAGTATTTGGGTGAAAGAAACACACACACACACACACACACACACACACACACAGAGAGAGAGAGAGAGAGAGAGAGAGAGAGAGAGAGAGAGAGAGAGAGAGAGAGAGAGAGAGAGAGAGACGGTATATATAGATAAATTTGGAAGAGACTTAGAAATGGTAACTGTGCATATAAAGTTCATTGAAGGTATCATTGAATGTAGCATTTGCCTCTGGAATGGCAGGTAAGAAATCAGTTGACTTGACATAGTTCCTGCCACCACTTGTACTTTGATACATCTTTATATGGCATTCTAGGTAAGTTGTATGCACTCATTTTAAACTGGTCTACTCATGATGAAATTGTCAGGGTTCTAAGTAATAGACCCATACCAAGCAAAGCTCAGAGGCAGGTAGATTCCTCAAAGAATAGCTTTATTGGATCATATTGGCACAGATCTGATGAAAACCGACTCTGAGGGTTCCCGCGGTTTTCACCTAATTAAAAGTTAAAGTTTGTCATTTTCTCAAAGCAATCAGTCACGTGGTCCAATCACGGCTCTGTCTGGTTGCCTGGTGACATCACTCTTCCTTCCTCTGACCAGGTGTGAGAATGTCCTTGGTTCCTAAGAGAAGGTATTTTGTTTTGGCTACAAAGTTCCAACTATCTCAAATCCTCCCCCTCCCTATCCCTCAGCTCCAGTGGGGCAGCACTGAAGCTCCAAGGTGGCTTCGGTTGGGTCAGCTTCACAGTTGACAGAAATGTGGATCCTGAAATCAAGTGGGGGGTACCTATTTCTAGCAACATGGCTTCCCTTAACTTCTCCCTGAGAAGTGTCACCAGTTGGCCACAAGATGGCAGCAATGCCTGGAAACGAGAAGAGGTCGTCCATGTCCCCCTCTCCCCCCCCCGTCTCTCTCCGTCTCACTGTCTCTGTCTCTCTCTCAGAAGAATATCTCAATTTTGGGAGAAATGAATCCGATTTCCTCTCGTTTTAATCTTCCGTCCATATCAAAGCTACAGCTGACAGTCCATTGTAGCAGAGAGCGTGTTCAGGCTAAATGGAGGAGGGCAGGAGGTGGTGTTGGCCTGCGTTCAAAGCCTCTTAGATGTTTCCTGAATAGCTCTGAGCATGTATTGCAAAGCGCATTACAAAATAAAACAGATATCTCTCTTGTTACCCAGCCATAAACTTATTGAAGAAGGATGAGACATAAACGAGGATATTAATAATATCCACCCAGAATATTTAATCCAGCCAGCCAAATAAATCACGCTCACTTATGCCAGAGATAAATGGTATTTAATGTCTCCTTTTTAAACAAATCCTTATATTGGGACCAGAATTCATGTAGAAATAGGCATTTGCCCTGAATTTCAATGAACTCAGCATGGCAAATTGCATAAATATATTGACTATTCCTCCCTTAATTAGAGGCTTGTTCACCCAAAAGGGGGTTAGGCCAAGATGAATGTGTCCCAACCAATTCAGAGAAGTTTCTATTAGCTCCGTGTCTAATTTTTCAACTAATTACACACCAAATAAATTAATGAAAATCCAAAGAGAACTGCCTGTCTTTAGAAAACCAGCTTAATTTGGCATGCCTTAATGTGGTTTCTGAAAGCACCAACTTGTTCTGGCCTTGAATTAGACCAGCAATTTCCTCTTTCTGGAATTAATCTTATAAATAATACCAAATTGAATTTGGCACTAAATGAAGTGTGAAATCCTTACGCTACCTCCCCACTCTCTCTATCTTCCCTTTCTTCTTTCTTTCTCCCTCTCTCTCTCCTTCCCTTCTTTTCTCTCCCTTCTCTCCCTCCCTCTCTCTTCCCCCTTTCTCTCTCTCTTCCCTTTCCTCTTTCTCTCTCCCTCCCTCCCTTCTTTTCTCTCTCTTCTCTCCCTCCCTCTCTCTTCCTCCTTTCTTTCTCTCTCTTCCCTTTCCTCTTTCTCTCTCTCCCTCCCTCCCTCCCTCCCTTCCTTTCTCTCTCTTTCTCTTCTCTCTTTCCCTCCCTTCTTCTCTCTCTCTTCCCCTTCTCTTTCTTTTCCTCTCTCTCTCCTTCCTCCCTCTCTTCCCCTTTCTCTCTCTCCCTCTCCCTTCCTTCCTCCCTCTCTCTTTTCTCTCCCTCCCTCCCTCCCTCTCTCTCTCTTCCCCCTTCCTCTTCCTCTCTCTCCCTTCCTTTCTAACCCTCTTCTCTCTTCCCCCTTCCCCTCTTGTCTCTCCCACTCTCTCTCTCTCTTCTTTCCTCTCTCTCTCTTTTCTCTCCCTCCCTTGTTATAGACATATTAATGTCACAGTGGCAGCTTTAGTTTTCCGCTTCAAACAAGGAGCTCCATTTGGTTAAAAAATTAGTGGTTTGCAAGACATGCCAGCCGAGAGACATTGTGGTTAAAAAAAGGAAGGAGGGAAAGCGGAGCAAAGGAGCTACCATTAAAGCTGACACTTATTTTCAGAGTTGAATGGGTGTCCTTAAACATTGCTTTCAGAAATGCATATTATCTTATTAAAGCACATCTCTCTTGCTTGCAGTGGAAAGAAGTCCTGGGTTGAATACATCTACAATGGCTCCCTCTCCAGATGGTAATATGGGGCCAGCTATACAGGTAGTCCTCAAGTTACAAAATTCATTTAGTGACCGTTCAAAATTACAACGGCACTGAAATAAGTGATTTATGACCTTTTTTTCACACTTACGACCATTGCAGCATCCCCCACGATCACGTGATTTACATTCGGATACGTGACAACTGGGTTCACATTTATGACGGTTGCAGTGTCCCAGGGTCACGAGATCCCTTTTTGCAACCTTCTGATTCGCTTAACAACTGTGTTATTACTTTCACAACTGTCGTGATTCACTTAACAACTGTGGCAAGAAAGGGCAAAATTCACTTAACAGCCATCCTGCTCAGCAACATAAATTTTGGTCACAAGTCAAGGACTACCCGGTATTTGGATCGTGTCGTGATGGCGACATTGCTCATCGTTTCTCCTCTCTGGATTTTGAAGAAGCAGGAGAGAAAGAGGACTGACATTTTGAATTTCTCAGAATGTTATGGACAGACAAGAAAATAAACAAATGAAACATGAAGAAATAAATTCCATACAACAAATCAAAGTTCCTATCAGAAGTTGTGAGTGCTTCATCACTGGAGGTTTTTAAGAAGAGATTGGACAGCCACTTGTCTGAAATGATATAGGATCTTCTGTCAGACCAGGGGGCTGGACTAGAAGACCTCCAAGGTCCCTCCCAGCTCCATTCCATTCTAAATTCTAAATATTACATAATACGAAGATCCCATTTCTCGATACTCGCTTTAGAGCTGCAAGTTCATTTTCTGTGCTCCTTGATCCTTCAGACATGAAACGCCAGTGCTCGAGCGCCTTCCACAATTTACTTCAGGCTCTTTTGTCTGAAGAGTTGAAATTATAACGTTCTTTCATGGCTAATTTGGTGCTTTTCGCCTTCTCTGTTGGGCAAACATTGATTTTCTATTAGTGTTTTTTTTCAGCACGCAAGCCAGCTGTTACGTCTGATGAAAGGATTTAAGGGGGGAAAGGGGAAAGATGGCTCAACACCCAAACAAACAGATAAACAAGCAGAATGAATTAAAAAAAAACCCCACTTATTCTGAATTACTTCATTCCGCTGCTACTCATCCATCTTTTGAGGACTATCAAAATAGATGTTAATTCATTGGATTATTGGACACTGAACCCTCACAGTTTCAGATTAACAGATTAACAGAGTTGGAAGGGACTTTATAGGTCATCTAGTCCAACCCCCCACCCAAGCAGGAGACCCTACACCATTTCTGATTGATTGCAGTCCAGTCTCTTCTGGAAAGCTTCCAGTGATGAAGCTCCCACAACTTCTGAAGGCAACTTCTGTTCCACGGGTTGGTTGTTCTCACTGTCAGAAAATTTCTCCTTATTTCCAGGTTGAATCTCTCCTTGTTCAGTTTCCATCTGTCATTCCTTGTCTGACCTTCAGGTGCTTTGGAAAATAGCTTGACCCCTTCCTCTCTGGGACAGCCCCTCAAATATTGGAACACTGCTATCATGTCTCTCCTGGTCCTCCTCTTCACTAGACTATCCATGCCCAGTTCCTGCAACCATTCTTTATATATGTTTTAGCCTCCAGTCCCCTAATCATCTTGGTTGCTCTTCTCTGCACTTTTTCTAAGTCTCAACATCTTTTTTATAGTATGGTGACCAAAACTGGATGTAGTGTTCTAGGTGTGGTGTTACTAAGGCTTTATAGAGTTGTATTAGTAAAAGGTAAAGGTTCTCCTCGCACATATGTATTAGTCATTCCCGACTCTAGAGGGCGGTGCTCATCTCTGTTTCAAAGCCAAAGAGCCAGCGCTATCCGAAGACGTCTCCATGGTCATGTGACCAGCATGATTCAATGCCAAAGGCATACAGAATGCTGTTACCTTCCCACCAAAGGTGATCCCTATTTTTCTACTTGCATTTTTATGTGCTTTCGGACTGCTAAGTTGGCAGAAGCTGGGACAAGTAACGGGAGCTCACCCCATTACGCGGCACTAGGGATTCGAACCGCTGAACTTCCGACCTTTCGATCGACAAGCTCAGCGTCTTAGCCACTGAGCTACCGCATCCCTTTGTGTGGTCTTACACACTTACTAAGCGTGGTCTTACTAAGGCTTTATAGAGTGGTATTAGTACCTCCCTTGATCTTGATTGTATCCCTCTGTTAATGCAATTTAGGATTGCATTGGCTTTTTTGGCTGCCGCCACACACTGTTGACTCCTATTTAACCGGTTGTCCACTAAGACTCCAAGATCCGTCTCACAGTTACTGTTGTCTGAACCTCCGTTCTAACTAAGCAGCAGTTTAATGAAACTGGAGAGACTAACCGGGTCTCTGTTGGCAGTGCAGGAGCAAACTGTGGTAGGCAGGGTACCTCGAAGGCAGACATTAGGAGTCTCTCTACCAGTTCCAACAGAGAAGGTTTTCTGTCGAATGCCGCCATGCTGTGATTAGTTAATCATTTAAGTACATGGTGCTTTTAATTAACTGCCAGCTCTGGTTGGGCATCTGTTCCTGGAGTTCACATTGGATGCTGAATGTTCCAATGCCTGCACAACTGAGACATTGTACGAACCTCCAATTATTTGTGCCTGCTCCATCACAGGCTGTAAACGAATTGAGAAACCTAGTTGATTAGACCTGCCAAGACATTTTAGAAAATATCAGCCCCCCCATTGCAAAATAACTGGTCTCTCCCCCCCCCCACCCACCCTCATCCCACCCATAACACTTACGGCTCCTGGAGTGTGATTTCAGCTGGGAATATTGAAATGAAACAATCAGAGCAATCGGATCAATATGAGGGGTTGAGAGGAGACCTCCAACATCCGGAGTGTCGTTGTGACCATCAAACGTTCAGCCAGCAGGATGGAAAGGAGAGAAGCAAAGCAAGAGCAGCTTTGTTTTCCCCATCTCAGCCACTTATTTGACCAGACCAATTTTAAAAACCAAGGAGAAGAAATACATTTCCAGCAGCTGCTGTGGTCCTATCTGCTTTAAGTGGCCCTAAATCTTACATCGTGTCTTCTTCTGAACCTTTGGAAGTAACCAGGGGAAATCAGAAAAGATTGGTCTTAGAGGCTGGGATGAATAGAGGTATTTTCAAAGTAAGATTTCTCCTCCGAGATCTTTTTTCATTCCTCAACCTCACAGGGAGGAACCTCAATAATGATCTCTAGAATATCCTGTGCGAGACTGAATCCTAAGGCAATGGATCACTAGAAAAAGGAACAATGATGCTTTATCAGTTCAATAATAATTGTGGAAAACCCATGTTTTAATTAAGGATAGATAGAGATAGATAGATAGATAGATAGATAGATAGATAGATAGATGAATGATAGATACAGTAGATTAGATATAGAGGATAGATAGATGATGATGATGATGATGATGATGATGATGATGATGATGATGGTGATGATGATGGATGGATAGATGGATAGATAGATTAGATATAGAGGATAAATGATGATGATGATGATGATGATGATGATGATGAAGATAGATAGATAGATAGATAGATAGATAGATAGATAGATAGATTAAATATAGAGGATAAATGATGATGATGAAGATAGATAGATAGATAGGTTAGATATAGAGGATAGATAGATAGATAGATAGATAGATAGATAGATAGATAGATAGATAGATAGATAGATAGATTAGATATAGAGGATAGATGATGATAAATAGATAGATAGATAGATAGATAGATAGATAGATAGATAGATAGATAGATAGATAGATTAGATATAGAGGATAGATGATGATAAATAAATAGATAGATAGATAGATAGAGATAGATAGATAGATAGATGATAGATAGATACAGTAGATAGATAGATAGATAGATAGATAGATAGATAGATAGATAGATAGATGATAGAAAGAAAGAAAGAAAGAAAGAAAGAAAGAAAGAAAGAAAGAAAGAAAGAAAGAAAGATAAAGATGGAGATGGAGATGGAGATAGAGATAGAGATAAAGATATATAGATATATATATTAATTTTGATTTATATGCCACCCTTCTCCGGAGACTCAGGGTGACTTACAATGCGTTAAGCAATAGCCTTCATACTTTGTATGATAGAGATAGAGATAGAGAAATTTAGACTTCAGCAAAAGTACAAAGGAGTCTCATTCTTATACAAGAAAATAACAGTTTGTTACATAAAGAAAATATATACATTGCCCCCATCTACAGTTACGTCCACCGTGAATGATGCTGTAATAAACCAAGTTCAAGGGTGTTTCCTGGAACATTAGAAGAGCACTGTCACTTAGGTAACTAACTTTTGTTACTATGGCAACTGCAGCCTTTAAGCCCAAGCCACAAAAGGACCCTGACCAAGTAAATTGGAGTTTTGCTAGCAAAATGCATGCTGGTAACAGTACAATCCCATTCATCAGGACAGCATGGGAGCATTTTAATTTTTTTTTTTAAGCGAAAGTTGAAGTAACCGGAAGTTTGGCTAAAAGGGAGAGTGAATGGGGCTGCCAAAAGGAATAGCAGAAAATCTGAAATTATCTGAATAGTTAGTTACCAGCGAGAATAGTGAGGATTTGGCATGCCCAAATTCAGTGACTGATATTCTGTAACTTGATAAGCAAAGCAACTTCTGTGAAACAATGCATAATGCATACAGAGAGATTTTTTAAAAAAAATGCAGTTAGGGAAATGAATCTTGCTGATTAACAGATGAACAGAATTTGAAGGGGCCTTATAGATCATCTAGTCCAACTCCTCGGTCAAGCAGAAGACCCTATACCATTTCTGACAAATGGCAATCCAATCTTTTCTTGGTGGACACCTTCAAGAAGGTTCCTCTTTGGAGGAAGAACTGAAATGTCAAGAAAAGTAATATCTTCTTGGAGACATGGAGAAGTGACCAAGAGAGACCCAATCACAGCTTCTTGAGATGTTGAATTCTCATTCCAGGAAGGAAGCTGATATCCCATCCAATCTGAGGTCTACATATAAAGCAAAAATAATTTCCAGATATCTCTTCAGGGAGCAACTTCCAGAAATCTTCTTTGGTGAAGCTATGATTTAGGTCAGGAGTGTCCAACCTTGGCAACTTTGAGATGTGTGGCCTTCAACTCCCAGAATTCCCCAACCAGCATGGAAAATCATGGAACTCTAATCAACAGACAAGAAACATAAAATACAAAAATATTTTATAGAGGAATATAACTTCCAAGTAAAATATGGCTTATATACTTATCTACGGTACATGAATCCTATTTAGATTATAACCTGCAATAAAATTTGAAAGATGTAGCCAAGGAAATACCCAATCCATATTTATATGCAGATAGACTGGAAGTAGCTAAATCCTAACAGTGGTACTTCGGTACTTATCATGAATTGGTTCTGGGAGATGCGATAGGTACCAAAAAAGATGAGTACAAAGCAAATTTTATCCATAAGGAATAATGTAGTGAGTCACAAGGCAGCTCACACCGAAAAATTCTAGCTTGTGTGTTGAGTACCAAACAAATGATGAGTATCGGGGCAAAATGTTCATGTCAAAATGCAATGAGTACCAAATTCAATGAGTTTCAAAGCAGTTGAGTACCACTGTATTTTAGCATATTACGCATGTCTTCGTGACTTGGACATCATTTCTCCATGGTGGTTAGAAAACAAATATGAATCTGTGACCCTAAAATCAACCAGAATTTCAAAGGCTGGTGAAAAAGCCTCTGGTTTCCCAATGGCCTCATAAGACCTTCCAAAAACCCCTGTACAATTAACCACAATAGGCAGGTTTTGATCAGTTCAGGTCTACAAAATAAATCTTTCAATTCCCCACCAGTTTTAAGGCTACACTAGAGAGTCGTACAGAGAGCTTGCTCTACTTCTGGCTGAGTTAGATGTTTGGGAGTGACAAATAGCCTTCAATTTCCAGCCGAGGTCCGATGCAATCTGCAGGGCCTTTTTTTCTCTAAATTAAATTATAAGGTCCTAGAAATATGAGCAGCCAAGTGGTCGTAAAGACAGAAAGAACATTCCAGATCAATGGGTGTTTTTTTTTCTGAGGTGACCCTGGTCTGCTGTCAGTGAAACTATCGGACATCGTATTCCTTTATTTCCAGGGCCATCACAAATGGAGCTGGACCAAGATTCTACTTTTGTTTATTTATTTATCAAATTGATTGACTGTTCATCTTACCATAGGATAACTCTGGACAAGATAAAGAATGTAACTCTAATGAGGTAAGGAATAGTTGAAGAGAAGAGGAAACTTGCTTCGGATCCTTGGACTTTTCTGATGTCTTTTAAGTTCTTTTCTTCCAAGTATTTGAAAATTCCTTCTTAAGACTGACTCTTAGCTGTGAAAGCTACATCTTAAACAATTCTTGTAATTTTTGGATTTTCATAGTTCAACCTCAATCTGTGCCGGAAGAAGATGACTGAAAGCTTGAAAAGCTTGTAGACTCTGGTGGCATTTTGATTTAGGACTGGATTCAGGATTTTTGTCCTTTCCTCTTTTTTTTTTTTGACTTAAGGAGAGAAAGAGCTCTTCTCAAAAAGAAAAGTTTGAATCTCAACATTTTAAGTGTTCTACAATTTGATATACCTTTCTATCTTGCTCTTTCTCCAGAAAGTTCAGCATGGTGCATATTGTTCATTTTCCCCTAGGTATGTTGTATTTTCAGAAAATCCCTACAGGATAAGGCTGCAAGAAAATCAGAGTAAGGTTTCTGCAATGCGTTTTTGCAACTTAACAAAATGGGAAGCTTAAATTTCACAATCCACTGTATGGTATGGTGCCATTGTTATGTGTTCAAGAAAACAACAAGGTCTACTGTCATTAGTTTTTGGGGAGGTGTAATTCTTCTGATAACTGGAACCAACATGGATTGTATTCCTCTCCCTTTGTCTAACCTTCTCCCTATACCAGTCCATCCAGCTCCTGAGCGTTCTCATTATTTCAAAGCAGTGGTGGAATTCAAATTTTTTTACTACCAGTTCTGTGGGCGTGGCTTGGTGGGCATGATGTGGCTTGGTGGGCGTGGCTTGGTGGGCAGGGGAAGGATACTGGAAAATCCCCATTCCTTCCCCACTCCAGGGGAAGGATACTGGAAAATCTCCATTCCCTCCCCACTCCAGGGGAAAGATACTGCAAAATCCCCATTCCTTCCCCATTCCAGAGGAAGGATACTGCAAAATCTCCTTTCCCTCCCCACTCTGGGGCCACCAGAGGTGGTATTTGCTGTTTCTCCGAACTACTCAGAATTTCCGCTACCGGTTCTCCAGAACTTGTCAGAACTTGCTGGATTTCACCCCTGCTTCAAAGTTAAATTTATCAGGAAGAGCTGCCATTTTTCACCTTGCTGGTTTCCAGCTTCACCCAACGTTGAGCTCACTTTCACTGACTGGAGCAGGGATGGGCAACGATGGCCCCTTTACAACCTGTGGACTTCAACTTCCAGAATTCCTGAGCCAAACCAGGGGGTTGGACTAGAAGACCTCCAAAGTCTCTTTCAACTCTGTTATTCTATATTGTATGTCTGGAAGACTGAGTGGAATGGAATGGAATGGAATGGAATGGAATAGAATAGAATAGAATAGAATAGAATAGAATAGAATAGAATAGGGAAGAATGGAATGGAATAGAATAGTTCTTTATTGGCCAAATGTGATTGGACACACAAGGAATATGTCTCCGATGTATAAGCTCTCAGTGTACATCAGAGGTGGGTTTCGGCAGGTTCTGACCAGTTCTGGAGAACCGGTAGCGGAAATTCTGAGTAGTTCAGAGAACCGGTAGTAAAAATTCTGACTGGGCCCACCCCCATCTATTCTCTGCCTCCCAAGTCCCAGCTGATTGGGAGGAAATGGGAATTTTGCAGTATCATTCCCCCGGAGTGGGGTGGGAATGGAGATTTTACAGCATCCTTCCCCTGCCATGCCCACCAAGCCACCACCCCCCCAAGCCATGCCATGCCCACCAAGCCACACCCACAGAACTGGTAGTAACAAAATTTTTGAAACCCACCACTGGTGTACATACAAGCAACAAAGTAATATAATCATAAGATTCCAATAGGAGAAGGTAGAAGGTGTACAATTTAAACAATGAGGACTTCCAGAAAGGGAATCTTGATAATCAGTTGCAGCAAAACGAAAGGCATCATGAAATCTCATGGCTTTTTAACTTTTGTGGACAAAAGTCCTTTTATGGTTAAATAGGATAGGAAGGCCCGGTCCCCAGGAACAAAACGATTAGCAAGTCATTTAGCTCCTAATGTTTGTCTCCTGCTCCCAGAGGTATGTACCTATCTAATCATCTAATCCTTTAAGAACAAGATGGTGGCGATGAGGGAACTAAGTCTTGTGCCCAACCCTTAATGTTCAACCATTAGTTAGCTTCCCTGTCCAATATTTCTAACAGGGGTCCAATACCGCTGATAGCTGCATTTCCCAGTGGAAACCAATCTCTTCCTGTGACCTTCTTTCATCAAGCTATTAAGATGTCTAAAAACCCCTTGGAGGCTTAGATGAACAGATCCAAACTTTTTTTTTTTTTTTTAATTCTCGGTTCCATCTTCCCTTTTGAGGAATGTTTATGGGTGAATGATTTTTTCTCCCATTTCCTAAGATTTATGGATTTAATTTAACATCCCTCTGAAAATGGTAACATCCTTCCCCATTCGAGATCCATAGCTCCGGAGTCAAAGTTATGTTCCTCCGTGATGGTCTTTGTGTCACCAAAAGGCATTGTGTCGGATGCTCACAATCTGATGCCGCTGAAGGGTCACATCATTTAGGATTTCAAAGACTTCTTCTGGATGCTCAGAATTGACAGGGGTGGGGGGGAACCAGGGCTGGTGGTACCCTCCCAAAATAAAGCTGGGCCAAAAAACCTCTGTTTTTCCATCTTTAAGGAAAAGAATTTCCAGTTCGATAGAAAAAGACATTTAGGAGGGAAATACGAAAAATGAAATTCTTTGCAAGCAGATGGGGGAATTGTTATACTCAATTGGAAGGTCCTGCAATGATATAAGTTGTTTTGGCCTTTCCTGGTGTCCATAATAGTTAATTGTCATCCTGACTTCTTCTCTCTCTGGTAACCCAGAACCACCCTGGCTTCTCGTCTTCCTCATTGGAAAATGCAGCCTGCCCAATGAGATCCCAAGGGAATACATCACGAGCAAACTTCTCCCTAGACGTTTTTCATTTCAAAAATTTCAAACAGTCACAGAGGCCACCTGAAGCACATGGAGAAATATTTATGAGAATCGACATCCTTTGTCATCTTGCAATAATGTGAGCCAAGACAGGAGGAAAAGGAATTCCAAATTAATTCCAAAACCATCTTCAAATGAGATTGTAAAGCACAAACATCCCTGTGGAAGAGGGGTTTCCTACCTCCAGTTTCTGTGAAATCTTGGAATTGCCCAATATACCAAGATTATTCCCTACTCATGGACGAAAGTATCACCCAGGCTTCATTAAGGTGATACGAAGCTTCTTCTGGACAAGTCCCTGCAGTTTTCTTGGCAAAGATTTTCAGAAGTGCTTTGTCATTGCCTCCTTCCTAGGGCTGAGAGAGAGGGACTGGCCCAAGGTCACCCAGCTGACTTCCTGCCTAAGATGGGACTAGAACTAGTCTCTCAGCTTCTATCTTGATGCCCCAACCTCTGTCTCAAACTGGCTCACACCATTTGCTTAACACCTTCCAGATCTACATAACTAAATGAAGCCAGTGTGGTATAATGTGTCAGACTTCGATGCTATCTCAAAATAAATGAATTTCCAAACTGCCAATCTTTAAGGAAATCTTTTCTTTAATAGAGCACAGCCACCGGATCATGACTCAATGTGGACAAGACTGACCTTTTGCCCCCCAATCCCTCCCTTTCCGATTCCCAAATCTCTGCTTCTCATTGGCTATCTTCCAAGTCATTCTTCAGACTTCTTGTCTCGTCATTTCCCAGGAATGTCTACCCCCTTCATTTCCACGACAACCGGACATCAAAGGGATTTAGCAGGCAGAAGTTCAGAGCTTATCTCTCTCTCTCTCTCTCTCTCTCTGCTCTCTATGCCAGCGTCGAAACGCTGACATAATGATTAAAAAGTTTGGACTAGAATTGAGGAGACTGAAAGTCAACCCAACCCATTGAAATCCTCGGGTTTCTATTCACCAGGAGTTCTTTCTCAATCAGAAGGCGGCCATTGGAAGAAAATGGAGATCCCCCCCATATAAACCACCTTTTGCTCCTGGAGAAAAGCTAGGGTGATCATGATGATGATGATTGCTATTGCACTTAAAAACTAAGCACAGAATGGAAATGAAGGGATATATCCTTTGAATTTAAACGTCCAACATGATCATGTGCTATCAAGTCATGATTGATACTTTGAGACCCCATAGACAGATTTTTCTCCATGGTCAACTTTTCCAAAATGTGAACAAAGTAGACACATTAAAATCCAGCCAGCTCTAACTCCAAGGGAAGAGGGGAGTGCCAAACAGGATTTTACAATAAAAAGAACGAACTTCATAAAAGCCAACTAAACATGCATGGCTAATTGATTTTTTTTTAAAAAAAAATCAACAATATCAGTCTTGAAAAGCAGGGAAGCCAGCTCAAAAGCTACAGATCCTCCATCGAAGGAAGACCTCCATTGATTGTTATGGTTATTGTTACTATTACTGTCATTTTTTCCAACGGAAAAACCTACAAGGGATGAAACACGATTTCTAGCGAAGATTGGTTATTTATCTTCTTGGCCGAATCCTCTAGTAATAATGCCACAGTCATGTTTTCAGGTTGGTTGCCAAGACAACCCTCCCAGGAGATGGGCAAGAACACGGATTATTGCATCACAGTTCTTTAGAGAAGACTTTGTCAAGGTCAGCTAATGGTTTCAGCAGGAATGGGTACCATTAGCTAAACGATGCAGATTGCAGACTGCAAGTTACTTCTCGGCTGTCCACTTGCCTTTGGCATGACTCCACAACTGCAGCTTCCCCTCCTGCACAAACCAGAACCATGACTGAAAGGACCTGGACGCCAATAGGGCCCGTGAATTGGCTCGATAACAAAAGAGCGAAAGCTTTACGAGTATCCAACGATAGGGAGATATTTCAGGTATATGGCGTGAAGTCCATTGTATCTGCATTCGCCTTTCTCCACCAGCTGGTTGGAGGCGAAAGTCTGGTTTTCTTGAAGGAGGAGGAGGAGAAGGCTCAAGTCTGGGGCCTGGAATAGAAATTGACACCCTAACCCTGGAAAGAAAGAAAAAATGCAAGTACAATAGCAGTGAGAAGAAAGAGGCAGGTGTGAAGAATGAACACTGGAGGAGGTTATTGTTCCACATAAGGGGATGATCAGGGTTTGCTCTTTACTGACATGAGTGATGTTACTAAGTGATTTCAGGAATCATCTTCTTTTAACGACCCTATAATCCCTTGCAGGGTGGAGTCTGAGCAACTGAATGGAGCTGAGTGTTTACTGGCCAGATGCCCTTCCTGTCACCAATGCAGAGGGTTTTTTTTTTCCAGCAGATATATTCTCAGTGTGCCCAGAGAGAGAAATATCTGCCTCTACCTAGGATCGAACTCACATCCTCCTGTTCTTGCAATCCTCTTTGAGAGACCCTTTGTTTCCTGTGTCACTAGATCGGGAAGCAGGTGAATTTTGAAAAGAAGTTCTCTTGCCAAAAATATATCCTTAAATTGTATCAAAGGATGCTTTCTAATACTTCCATGGATGGAGAAAGTAAGAGGAGGAGCTCTCCTTGAAAAGCCATTTTTAAAAAAATCCCACCATCTTAATGGAAATAGCACTTAAACTTATATACCGTTTCATAGTGCTTTTACAGCCCTCTCTAAGCGGTTTACAGTGTCAGCCTCTTGCCCCCAACAATCTGGGTCCTCATTTTACCCACCTTGGAAGGATGGAAGGCTGAGTCAACCTTGAGCCTATCAACTTCAATCTGCTACGCCTTTGCATTGCAGCTGGGCTTCCATTAAGCTTCATACCCACATGCTAGAAATATAAAAGCATTAGTTTCAAAAGTGAGTGAGGCTATCTATCAGTGGTGGGTTTCACTTACCTTTGCTACCGGTTCGTTTGCATGCGCGCCACTTCTGTGCATGCGCAGAGCGTATTTGATGATGTCTAGGAGGGTGGGCGGAGCCTCCCACCCCCGCTACTACCGGTTCGCCCAAACTGGGGCGAACCTGTAGCAACCCACCACTGCTCTTCCTCCCTCCCTCTCCCTCTCCCTCTCCCTCTCTCTCTCTCTGTCTCTTTCTCTCTCTCTCTCTAGCTCTCTCTCTGTCTCTTTCTCTCTCTCTCTTTAGCTCTCTCTCTCTCTTTCTCTCTCTCTCTCTATCTAGCTATCTCTAGCTATCTATCTCTAGCTATCTAGCTATCTCTAGCTATCTCTATCTATCTATCTATCTATCTATCTATCTATCTATCTATCTATCTCTAACTAGCTAGCTAGCTAGTAAAAGTATATAAAACAAAGAAAAGGTAGAAAAAGGAAATTGAAAAATTGATACAATTAAGGCTTCCGCTCTTCTATCTATTGAGTAATTATCTTATTCTTTTCCCCATTTTCTTCATTTCCTTGTAATCCCTGAAACCTCATCAATTCTATCTTTTCTTCTTTCAACAAAGGGTCCATATAAAACTTTGAATGTTTCAAATCAAAAACCTTTTTTTTCCCTCCAATCAGGTTTAGCACTTCTACAAGTTTGGTGAAATTTATAATCCATGTTTCTCATTGTAGGTATTTCATTGTTTTTCCAAACATTTTGCACACTTTCTGACTTTTTTTTTTTTTTTGGCAGGCTAAAATGGGGAGGGGAGGCAATTTCCTGATATAAAGAATCCGTTATTCAAATCTTGGTTGCCCTTGATGAATATTTCTGAGAGTTTATTTATGTTGTGAAATGAGGGGAAACCCAGATTAACCAACTTTCCATCCCGATCCTTCAGCTGAAGAAGATTAGACGATCGCTGGATTCCATGAAGATGATGAATGAAAGCCTCTTGCTGCAAGAGGAAAGGAAAGTGAAAAGGTGGCTTAGGAATCAAGCATCTCTCTCCCCTACCTGTTCCTATAAAGCAGTGTATTATAAGGTACTTTGGAAATGACACCAACAAGAGAAAAGAAACTTGCCCAGATGTGTTTGGTCCCATGGCCCCTTGAAAGGGTGAGAGACACAATGTCAGATGTCTATGGAGATTCTCAGTCATCCAGGTCATAGTTGTTCCAAAGTTGTTGTTGTTTCCAAAGGCAACTGGACTTTTTTTCCTTGAAGATGCTTCACTTCTCATCCAAGAACTGAAAAAGCTTCTTGGATGAGAAGCGAAATGTCTTCAGGGAAAAAACAAAATCAAGGTGCCTTTGAAAAAAGCAAAGACAATGTCAGATGGTTGCTTGCTGAATGGGAGCAATGCAGAATTTTCACTGGGGTAACACAACTTTCCCTTCTTCATATTCAATGTGCATATAGTTGGAAATAAATCCTCATGTGTCAGGTATGACCAACCAAAACCATTCGGTGAATAGATCCAAGTACTTTATTGCTGATCGCCTATATTACGAGAATCTCACCAGGCTGTCTACCTTCCCTTGGGAAATGGCAGATATGGACCAGTGGTGGGTTTCAAAATTTTTTACCACCAGTTCTGTGAGTGTGGCTTAGTGGGCGTGACATGGGTTGGTGGGCATGGGTTGGTGGGGGTGGCAGGGGAAGGTTACTGCAAAATCCCCATTTCCTCCTGATCAGCTGGGACTTGGAAGGGAGAGAATAGATGAGGGCAGGGTCAGTCAGAGGTGGCATTTACTGGTTCTCCGAACTACTCAAAATTTCCGCTACCGGTTCTCCAGAACTGGTCAGAACCTGCTGAAACCCACCTCTAATATAGACCTAGAATTTGACCATAGATGTTTCCTTCCCCTGAACAGACTCCAAGCTGGAATGTGCCTTTACGCCCCCAGAGGGCAGGTAGCTTCCAAAAAGCTCTCCTTCCAGAAAGCTATCAAGCCTAAATTCACAGTCTCCTTATTTCTTCTCCCTTTTTAAAAGTTGGGATGTGTGCAACCCATATGTCTGCCTCTCCTAGCCTAGGTTGTAAAAATGCTATATATTTAATTTTTTTAATTTATTTAGTTTGTCAAATATGAGATAACAAGTATAAGTATAAACATGGACATGAACACAGGAAATGAGTACAAGTAAATGGGGACGGTAGGACAGGGATGGTAGGCACACTGGTGCGCTTATGCACACCCCTTTTACGGACCTCTTAGGAATGGGGTGAGGTCCACAGTAGACAGTTGAAGGTTGAAGCTGTGAGGGTTAGAGGATGTAACAATGGAGTCCGGTAGAGCATTCCAGGCGTTGACCACTCTGTTGCTGAAGTCATATTTTCTGCAATCGAGTTTGGAGCGGTTTACCTTGAGTTTGTATCGATTGTTTGCTCGTGTATTATTGCGGTTGGCACTGAAGTAGTCGTTGACAGGTAGGATGTTGTAGCAGACAATTTTGTGTACTATATATAAAAAAACCTTGTAATCTCCCAGATAAATGGAACCTTAAAATTAAAGGGGTGATGTGCTCACCTTTGATATGCCTCTGTGCTTTTCAACTGTCAGCGTCCTCCTGTTTCGGTTTGCATTAAAATGGTGTTAACATGGTGTTAAAAATTGCACCCATTGAAATCGGCCCTGTCCAATTGCTTCTTTGACTACTGCCCAAACATTCTTTTCCTTTTGGAAAATAATTATTGCCCACCCACCCATCCCCAAAATTCTACAAATCTATCATCTTCCTTTCAAATTAAAAGAGAGAGAGAGAGATCGCCGCTGCTTCTTAAGTCCCTTAGATCATATTTTGCTTAAGTAGCAGATTATCATCTCTTGGGGAACATTTGTCTGTGTTTGCCATCTGTCTCTCATTTTCCCTCATGAACGGGCTTCTTCTTTTTTTTAAGGGAGAAAGAAGTGCTTCTTCCTTAAGGAAGAAGCATGTTTAATCACCAGCTGCCCATGAAAATGGACACCATCATGTCTCAGTTGGAGTGCAGGTGGAGATAGGTTTAAGTGGCCACGAGGACACCGCTTCAAGTACATTGTAATAAGAATTATGGATCTCTTAAACTTTCTGCCAACATCTGCAACTTGCCTGGTTCGGTCATAACCACAAGTACTACCTGGGTCTGCTTTCTGAAAGAGCCAACGCAAAACCCCTAGAACAGTGGCCTCCAAACTTGGCAATTTTAAGACTTGTGGACTTCAACTCCCAGAATTCCTAGACTTGGAGGAGGAATTCTGGGAGTTGAAGTCCACAAGACTTAAAGTTGCCAAGTTTGGAGACCCCTGCTCTAGAAGAACCTTCTCCAGCCAGGTGCTTTGTAGATATGTTGAACTACAACTTCCCATCGTGGTCATTCTCAAGAAATCACGGCCTTTGTTTTTATCAACAACTTAGGAGAACAGGAATCTTATCTGTTGGGCTTACTTAGTGAATTTCTGCTCAGGATAAGACAAACAATCCATTTTTTTAAAAAAAAGACCGGGTCAGATAACAAATTATATTATGGATTTATTGTTAAAGTGATCTATATTAAGCATGGTTCTTCACCCAGAAGAACATTGGAAGATTTTTTACTCTTTCTCTATCCCCAACTTTTAATTCATAATGTTGTATTGGTTACGTGTCTGTTGATGGCTGATTTGTCAGACTGCCAGGCTTCTAGGAATTCCCTGGCATTTTTAGACTTGGCCTGGTCTAGGATGGTTGCATTGACAATTTTTTTTTCATTTATTTATTTTTGTTTAACATGTACAGGATAACAGGTATAAGTATAAACATAAATATTAACATAGTAAATGGATACAAATAAAATGGGGACATTAGGACAGGGACGATAGGCACGCTGGTGCGCTTATGCACGCCCCTTACAGAACTCTTAGGAAAGAGGTGAGGTCAACAGTAGACATTCAAAGGTTAAAGTTTTGGGGGTTTGGGGAAGTAACCACAGAGTCAGGTAGTACATTCCAGACATTGACTACTCTGTTACTGAAGTCATATTTTCTGCAATCGAGTCTGGAGCGGTTTACTTGAGTTTGTATCTATTTTCTGCTCGTGTATTGTTGTGATTGAAGCTGAAGTAGTCATTGACAGGTAGTACGTTGTAGCGGATAATTTTGTGTACTATGTTTAGGTCAGACTGTAAGCGGTGTAGTTCTAGGTTGTCCAAGCCCAAAATTTCAAGCCTGGTGGCGTAAGGTATTTTATTGCGGGCAGAGGAGCGGAGGACTCTTCTCATCTTGAAATACCTTTGGACTCGCTCAATTGTATTAATGTCCGATATACAGTGCGGATTCCAGGCAGACGAGCTGTATTCGAGAATTGGTCTAGCAAAGGTTTTGTATGCCCTAGTTTGCAGTATAATATTACATTGACAATTGTCAAGATGAACCTGGGTTCTGAGTATAGTTTTATTAAGTATGTTCTTGCTATTTTTATTGTAAATTGCCCAAGGTGTTTCAGAAGAGGACGGGATCTATCAATGTATCAAGTAATAAAAATAATAAGGTGTGCATACAAAGCAAACCCTCAGCATCTTTTTGGGGTGAGCTACAAGTCTATCAGAGAGATATCAACCTAGGACATCAATAACAGTGTTGTATTCCTTCCCTCTTTTCAAGACTCCCAATTATCCCGGGTCCAGCCAAGATCAAACTATAACAGACACCCACCCCATCTCTGGGAAAGAATCAGTGGACATCCCTTGGAGCCAGTTTGGGGACCATCTGTCCAACTTTGTGAGCTTCCTACGACTACCAACCAAAAGACCTATCTATGGTAGGAAATGGCCAGGTTTCTCCTAACTAGAAGGCTCACAGCCAGAAATTCAAGGATGTGACTCAGATAAATTACTGTATGGCAGATCCTAGTAAAGTTCTCCATGATGAAGAAAAGCAGCTCTTGAAAACTTCTACTGTATAAACCCCTATATCCGTGATGACGAACCTATGGCATGTGTGCCACAGGTGGCACGCGGAGCCATATCAGTGGGCACGTGAGCTCAGCTCACACCGGCCAGCTGATTTTCGGGCCTTCTGGGTCCACCAGAAGTAGGAAAACAGGCTGTTTCCTGCCTCCAGAGGGCCTCGGAGGGGTGAGGGGGTGGGTGTCTCTCCCCAGACTCCAGAGGCTTTCTAGGTCTATTCATGAATGGTGGGACCGGAAGACAGGAAACAAGCCATTTCCGGCCTCTGGAGGGCTCCGGGGGTTGGAGAAGGCCGTTTTTGCCCTCCCCAGGCTCCTAGAAAGCCTCTGGAGTCTGGGGAGAGTAAAAAACGGGCCTACTGGGCCTACTGCGCTATCGTGTGCCAAAAGCGTGGGGACCGTGGGGTGGTGCGTGCGCATGCATGGGCGTGGGGCACATAGAATTATGGGTGTGGGCACACACACGCAAGACCCCCCCTGCGCTCCCCCGGCTTTTGGCACGCGATGGCAAAAAAGTTAGCCATCACTGCCCTATATTGTAAAGCAATTCCCAGTTGATGTAGACTTGATACTGTTGGAAGAAATGTCCATCTGGGTTCATTTCCAAGTGGGGACAAAGACACAGGAAACATGGAAGCTGCTTGAAAAGATGGTTTTAATGTTGGACAGGACCACATGGTTTTGAGGTCCTGGACAAAAAAAGCACATGGGAGAGAGAGAGAGAGAGAGAGAGAGAGAGAGAGAGAGAGAGAGAGAGAGAGAGAGAGAGAGAGAGAGAGAGAGAGAGAGAGAGAGAGAGAGAGAGAGAGAGAGAGAGAGAGAGAGAGAGAGAGAGAGAGAGAGAGAGAGAGAGAGAGAGAGATTTATCTCCTCTGTTGGGCTTTGAATTCAAGCTTATATTCTGATTGGTTGTCGAATTCCCATGGGGCCATGCAGGGGTAACTTTGTAGGTTGTCTTTTGAGTCCCAAGCTTGGTTGAATCTTGCTGGGTAATGCAATCTCCCCAGGTGCCATGTGGTGAGTTCTGTTGTTAGATGGGTAGAGGGCTAATCCTACCTTTGTTGGATCTTGGGTGAGGGCATTTGCTTATGAATTGACCTATCTATCTCTTTATCTCTTAAGTGCTGACATCTGCTGTGGGCTATTGAGGATTGTAGAGAATATTAAGAGTGAGTTTCTTCCTGCCTTAAAAAAAAACATGTTTCTCCATTTCTCATCCAGGGCAATATAATATTCTGCCTTTTTAATATTTCCTAGAATATTTCATTCTTCTACGAGAGGGGTGGGTGCAAACGTCCTACAATACCTTGCAAATGTTGCTCGATACAACTCCTTGACTATCAGTCATGGTCATAGAAGTTGGAGTATGACCCTTCTACTCTAAGGAAGGTGAATTCCTGGTGGGTAGCTCTTTTCCCAAGCATAACCAGTGGTGGGTTTCTACTGGTTCACCCCAGTTTGGGCAAACCGGTAGTGGCGGTGGTGGACGGCTCCGCCCACCCGCCCGGACATCATCACGGATGCTCTGCACATGTGCAATTCCAAACTGGTAGCGAAGGTAAGTGGAACCTACCACTGAGCATAACATTCTTGATGTTTCTTTCCTCCCCACCTCCCAGACCGGAAAAATGCCAACAATCTTACACCCTTCAGTGGAATGGATTTGCCTACTCAGACTCTTTCAGCCCGAAATGCGAACGCTCCACGAAACAGCATCCACAGCTCAGCCTCGCCCAACAAGGAGGTTCGGAAGACCAGCACCCGGAAGCCATCCGATTTAGAAAACACCATCTCCCTCCAAGAGGCGATGGCCTTGTTCCCTTCCTTGCAACGCCTGCTTACCAAGAAGGAGAAGCTCTCTATTTCATCTCTCTACTATCAGAGTCCCACCACCGGGTTCAATACCTTGCAGAAGAAGCTCAAAAGCATGTTGGACAAAGATAGAGAAGACGAGAACTTCAAAATCCCACAGCCGTTGCCCGAGATTAAACCTGAAGAAATTTTGAGCTGCAGGTTAGCAACTTCATCGTCGTTTCATTCCCCCATTCTTATTCTTCTGGTCTACCTTTGTCCCCATCTCAAGAAAACATTGGCACTTCATAGTCCCTGAGCATTCAACTATATCTCCATGGGGCTTATTTGTAGGACTCTCAAACTATTCTGAAAGCTTTTTTCCCCGTTTTATTTTGTGTTTCAGCAAATTTGGGGTTACATTCCTTCTGTAGCCCACCAAATGTAGAAAACTGTTAGCATGCACATTCTGGACCTCTATATTCTGCGGTACCTCTAGATTCTGTGGTATGATGAAGAGCCGAGGTGGCGCAATGGTTAGAGTGCAGTCCTGCAGGCTATTTCAACTGACTGCTAGCTGCAGTTCGGCAGTTCAAATCTCACCAGGCTCAAGGTTGACTCAGCCTTCCATCCTTCCGAGGTGGGTAAAATGAGGACCCAGATTGTTGGGGGCAAGAGGCTGAATCTGTAAAACACTTAGAGTGATTTCCTTCCTTCCTTCCTTCCTTCCTTCTTTCCCAGTGGTCACAATGCAAAATTGTAGGCTAACTCTGCCCACTGCCAGCAGTTCGATCCTGAATGGCTCAAGGTTGACTCAGCCTTCCATCCTTCTGAGATGGGTAAAATGAGGACCCAGATTGTTGGGGGCAAGAGGCTGACTCTGTAAACTGCTTAGAGAGGGCTGTAAAGCACTGTCAAGCGGTATATAAGTCTAAGCGCTATTGCTATTGCTATCTTCAGTTCAGGATCTTCAGTTCTGGGTCTCTCCATATTAGGTCTCTGTAGCTGACACTTGGTTATGATTGAACATAACCCATAAAGTGCAAGAAATTAAATAACTGTTGGTGACCATGTGCATTGCACACATCTTATTCTTTTTATTTTCTTTGCACAGGTATCTTCGTTTGTCTCAGAGCAATATTCATACACTACTGGAGCTGTGTAAGGAATCTGGGATTTACATAGATTTGCACCCCCATATGAAAGAATCGGAAATTGATGCGAGCTCCATACTCTCACCGAACACCCACCGGCCTCTGTAGACTGTATTTCTGCTCCAGACTTGGTTGCTTTTAGATTGTGTGTTGTGTAGAAAATGAGACTTTTCGGCCTGGAAACAAACAAATCAATTTCTCAATTGAAATGAAAAACCAAAAAACTACAGACTTTTTGGGAAAGGATGAATGATGCGATGGTTTAAAAAACAAAGCCAACACTTATTGTCAGTAAAATTGTAAGCAAGTGAAATTGTTTCTTGATATTGGTTAATGTCCCCTGGAAGCTGGGAGAGGAGAGAAGAGAAAGGAAAGAGAAGAGAGGAGAAGAGAAGAGAATACAAGAGAGGGGAGGAGGGGAGGGGAAGGGAAAGGAGGAGGGGGGAGGGGAGGGGAGGGGAGGGGAGGGGAGGGGAGGAGAGGAGAGGAGAGGAGAGGAGAGGAGAGGAGAGGAGAGGAGAGGAGAGGAGAGGAGGAAAGGATACCAAGAGGTCTGAAATCTCTGAAATACATCATGGTTTTTTTTTTTTATTTGATTTATATGCCGCCCTTCTCCGGAGACTCAGGGCGGCTTACAATACGCTAAGCATGTTAAACCATGACATCACTGTTTTTGTGAATTCTCAGGTTTCCTTCAAAAAAATTAGGCATCAGGGCATTTCTTTTCATTAAGGCTGCTGCCAATTATTATTTTATTTATTATTTATTTTATTTGTCAAGCATGTATGAGAAAATAAGTATAAGTATAAACATAATATATAAACATATAAATATAAACAGGTGTAAGTATAAACATAAGAAATGAGTAAAAATAAATGGGGACAATAGGGTAAGGACAGTAGGCACACTGGTGCGCTTATGAACGCCCCTTACAGACCTCTTAGGAATGGGGTGAGGTCCATGGTAGACAGTTTAAGGTTAAAGTTTTGGGGGTTTGAGGATGTAATAATGGAGTCGGGTAGAGCTTCCAGGCATTGACCACTCTGTTGCTGAAGTCGTATTTTCTGCAATTGGAGCAGTTTACCTTGAGTTTGTATCTCTTGTTTGCCCGTGTATTATTGCAGTTGAAGCTGAAGTAGTCATTGATAGGTAGGACATTGTAGCAGATAATTTTACGAGCTATGCTTAGGTCAGGCTGAAGACGGCGTAGTTTTAGGTTGTCCAAGCCCAAAATTTCAAGCCTGGTTGCATAAGGGATTCTATTGTGAGTAGAGGAGTGGAGGACTCTTCTCGTGAAATACCTCTGGACACGCTCAATCATATTAATGTCTGATATACAGTGTGGATTCCAGGCAGATGAGCTGTATTCGAGAATTGGTCTGGCAAAGGTTTTGTATGCCCTAGTTAGCAGTACAATGTTACCAGAGAAGAAGCTTCACAGGATTAGGTTAACAATTCTTAGTGCCTTTTTGGCAATATTGTTACAGCGAGCTCTATTATATAATTATTATATATAATTATTATATAATGATATCATATCATACATAACACTTATTATATAATTGGTCAATCATATCCTAGAAAACTGAGGATCTACAATCTGTGGGGCCTCAATTGGTTTGGGACTGCAACTCTCACTTTTTTTTTTTTGCCAAGTCTTTTTAGCTGGGAATTTTAGGATTTACAACGACAACACACCTGCAGAGTATGTGCTTCTTGGATGAGAAGCAAAACATCTTTCAAAAAAAAACAAAAAAACCAGAAAGTCCAGTTGCCTCTTGAAAAAGCATCTTTGGGACATCCCAGATAATTCTTCCTACTTCTCTGGAATGTAAAGGCAAGAGAAGAGAAGAACCTGCTTTCAAACTTGCAAGATTGATATCAGCCTTTTGAGGACTCCTCAAAGTCTCTTGCTATCTTCTTGTGTTGGATGGTTGTTTATTAACCAGAAAGGTCCACTTTTTCTTATTAGTTTCTTATTCATATATAAGATGATTAAGCCTGTTTCTTTTGCTGCAATAGAAGTGTCTCTTCTTGCTGTTAGTTGTGAAGTCATGTCTGACCCATCGCGACCCCATGGACAACGTTCCTCCAGGCCTTTCTGTCCTTTACCATCCTCTGGAGTCCATTTAAGCTCACGCCGACTGCTTTAGTGACTCCATCCAGCGACCTCGTTCTCTGTCGTCCTCTTCTTCTTTTGCCCTCAACCGTTCCCAGCATTAGGCTCTTCTCCAGTGAGTCCTTCCTTCTCATTAGGTGGCCAAAGTAAAGACACTGGAAATATAAGCCTAGGAAGCGGATGCCCCCAAAAGAAATGTCAAAGAAATTTCAATCCTGAACAATAACGATTGTGAAATTGACATAATATAATGTCCCAGCGTCATAAATATTGGTTATTCTTGCATATCGCCACCAGATGGGGCTCAATAATAACCAAAATACACTATTTTGTGTGTGTGTGTGTGTGTGTGTGTGTGTGTGTGTGTGTGTGTGTGTGTGTGTATAAACACAGCTTTCCCAAATTCATTACCTTTGGAGTTGCTCATATACTATATTAACATCCTTTGAAGAGAAAAAACAAAGAAAAACTACTTTTCCCTTTTCACAGTTCACATTTTGAAAGCCTCTAATGTGGCAACTTAAGGACTTGCAAAAATCTTGAGAAATTTATATTTAAGTCTCAAATTGATAGCAGCTTGCTCGGAGTCTGTAAAAAATCCTTCAAGGAAGGATGCACCTGTTTTAATACAGGTGCAAACCTAGTAATACATGTTTAAATATATTTTGTGGGGCAGCATTTTTTATTTTTTATTTTGATTTATATGCCTCCCTTCTCCGGAGACTCAGGACGGCTTACAATGCGTTAAGCAATAGCCTTCATACTTTTGTATATTTATACAAAGCCAGCTTATTGCCCCCATAAACTGGGTCCTCAATTTACCTACCTTAGAAAGGATGGAAGGCTGAGACAACCTTGAGCCTGGGGAGATTCGAACTTGCAGTAATTGCAGGCAGCTGAATGTTAATAACAGGCTATTAGTCTGCTGCGTCACCAGGCTCTTCCTGTATTTTGTACATACTTTCTTATAAAATGTCTACAGCAGTGGTGAGTTGCTACCAGTTCGCCCCAGTTTGGGCGAACTGGTAGTAGCGGCAGCGGGAGGCTCCACCCACCAACCTGGATGTCGTCAAATACACTCTGTGCATGCGAACCGGTAGCAAAGGCAAGTGAAAGCCACTACTGGTCTACAGAGATTCTCTGTCATCTACGTCATGGTTGTCCCAAAGGTGCTTTTTCAAGAGGCAACTTGGATTTCTTTGTTTTTTCTTTGAAGACGTTTCACTTCTCATCCAAGGAGCTTCTTCAGCTCTGACTGGATGGTGGGAGAATGGAAGGATTTACACTCCTTGCAGACAGCTGGTCATTTGCATTCTCTTAGAGGGTTGTTGAGGCCACTTGGAGGTTTTGTCTGTGTCCTCAGGGTCACCTGAGTAGTGCAAATGAGTAAGGAGCCATCTTGGAATGGCTGAAAGGACTGTGATGTGGAGCTGTGTTTTCTCAGGATGTTTTTCCCTTCCCTTCACTGTTCAACCCAGATGCAGGCTGTTGGAGATGAGAGTGTTGTCTGCATCTAAAACTGAAGCACAAATAGTTCCTGCAACAGTCTGCAATTTTTCTTATAAAAACCCCCTTTAGAGAGTCCGATTATCGCTCTAATATTAGTTCTGCTGCTAGGTGAGAGTTCTCGTAATTCACCTGCCAAGGTTATCCCAAACCTCTCGCCTCTCATTGAAGATGGTAGGAATTAAACCTCAGACCTTGATTTATGCAAATCTAAGTATTGAACTACTTAAAGCTGTTATCTGGTACGAAAGCCAGGAAGAAGTTTGCAAGAGTATCGGGGACCTGCCTCCTGCTCCTTTGATGCTACGATCGCATCTAGCTGCATGCAATTTTGGCTCTCCAGTAGATGCACAAATCCTGATGATGCAAAGTTTATGCTTCTACAAAGGGTTGGAACTCATGTTCACTGAAGCTCAGTTGTTCTTTCCTTTTCGTTTGATTTGGAATTAGCGGAAGAGGACACTGTCATTTTACAAGTTTAGAAGTGTGGGGACGTTTCCTTAGCCCAGGGGCATCTAACTTTGGTGACTTTAATTCCCCAGCCAGCCATTCTGGGAATTGAAATCCACAAGTCTTAAAGTTGCCAAGGTTGGACACCCTTCTACAAGCTTAACCTTTTTGTGGCCTGTCAGCATCCAAATCAGATAAGGAGAAGGTGTGGGAGTCAGAGCCAGCATCAAGGCAGCCTAAGAGCTCCGAGGGGGAAGAGGGAAAGGAGCTGGGAGAGAGAGAGAGAGAGAGAGAGAGAGAGAGAGAGAGAGAGAGAGAGAGAGAGAGAGAGAGAGAGAGAGAGAGAGAGAGAGGCGGATCCTGGGCCACCCGTCAGACCTCAGATGGAGAGTCAACAGCCCACAGGTCTGGAGGTAGCTGATGAGGAAGAAGAACAGCTGAGTCCAGTGCCTGATGCATGGATGCACAGAAGGCAGAGGAGAGGAGAGCAGTGGAAATCCGTGGGCCGATCCTTGGGAAGGAAGAGCCACTGCTGCTAGAGAAGCCCCACCCTAGTTCTGGGGATAAAAGGCAGTGGGTGAAGATGAATAGATGTGGCAGACAACTATTCATCTCCCTGCCAGACAGACTTGTTAGCCTGCAGTAACTTTTTGCCGGAGCTGCCGGCGCTCCTAATAAAGGAATCATTGAATTAACTTCAGAGGGTTTGTCGTGTTTGGGGAGCTGGGTCAGAACAAACCCATTTGCTTATCTGGTGGAAACTGCAGACTTCACCCAAACTTCCATAGTGCCTTGTGCCATCCGGATCAAGAATCAATAGTGCACTGCTTTGGATGGCAGAAAATAAAAATAATAATAAAAAGAAAACATGTTTGTGGCAAAAGGATCTTAATTTCTCTATATTAATTCTCTCTGATTTAGAGGCACGAAAGAGGCATCTAAAATAACACAGATTTTTTTACTTTGGAAATGAGCAATTTTGGGGGATCTCTGATCCTTGCTTCTAGGATCTTGCTCTATTGTTGCAGCTTCTTGTTGACAACAAGAAGGAGGCCTTAACAATCTTCTTAAACTTTACACATACTCAAAAATATTGGGAATGGTCAGAAATGGCCCATTGTTGTTGTTATTTCAATTAGTTCGAAACCCACTAGATTAAATTTCCAAATTCCTCACGGATGCTGCTTTCAGTTAAATGGGATGTTAATGCTAGTTGATTGTAGGTGGACAGCTTTAATTAAGTAAATATTTAAACAAATTTATTTGTTGTTGTTGTTATGTTACAGATGAAAATACCTAACCTGATATCTGTAAATATGTGTGCTTGTTTATATGTCATTGTGTGATGTCATTGTGTCACTTACCATTGGTTAGTACTTACCATTAGCCCCGCCTTCTCTGTATATAAGTTCTTGCTCCTCCCAGATTAGTACCTGTCTAATTGTGTTCCTGAGGAAGAAAAGAAATAAATATTACTATTACAAGAAAGCCTACAGTCTCTTATATATGGGCCTAACCAGGATAACCAAACTAGCAACAAATTGGTAGCAAGAGGATGGTTTGGTAGGCCCAACCGAACATAAAGATGCAAGACTCACATAACGACAAAAGAAGACCTGCCACCAGATACATAACGAAAAGAATGGCAGCTCAACTAACTCCTGACAAATATACACCACTTGAAAATATTAAGAAACAAACGCAATTACAAGAAAATGAACTGCTAACACCAAACAAAGAAGATGAGGTAAAAAGAAAAATACTAGAATTAATAGAAACAACTACAGCTGAATCAAATCTGCTTGTGAAAATCCGCAGCATAATAAACGACCACGGAACAGCAGCAGATAACGAAAATAACAAACAAGAAAACTGCAAGGTAAGAAATTCAACCCCTGACTTCAAAAATGACACCAAAGATGGCGACAGCTTCCCGCCTTTTTCATGGCAGCCATCTTACCCACCTAATACCTCTAAAATGCCTGACCAATTACTAAAAGAATTCCAAACCTCAAACTACGAAATAAAAAACAAAACCTACCAAGAAGATGATTACCCGAGTCCAAAAACAAATAAAAAACAATTATTTAAACAAAACAAAGCTCAACCTACTGAAGTAGAAATAGACAATGCTATACAGGTGCTAACTGCAGCACTCGGGACTAAACTAACAATACCAAACAAACAACCAGAAAATGAAATAGAAAATTCTAAACTACCATCTACCAAAGGCCAAAAAAAAATAGACTGTCTAAAGAAAGGCCTAGCCACCCGAAGAAAGACAAGCTGGCAATCATACTTACCTACTGAAGAGCAGCTCCCTGAACAACCCGGCTCCATTGGCAATGGCGGCCCGCCTCAAGCTCCACTTACTGACGACCTCAGAGAAGACTCCCCGATGAGCAGAGCAGCACCCCAGGCATTCTTCAGTCACCAGAGGCCCTCCGGAAACAAAGCAGAGCAACAGAAGGCCGTCTGGGACTTCACCCCAGGAGCTGCAGACACAGGAACCTCCCTCATCGACTGCTGGAGAAAAATGAGGACTGAGCATGCCCAGAACGAGCCTGCAAAGAAAGAAGAAGGAAACATAAATACAAGTCAGCGCAACATAGAGATAAGTAAATACAGACATACATCTACCATACCCAGGCCTTATTGTGAGTATGCTAAGGTCTTAAATCATGGACAGCTACTAAACATGAATAACACCTCACTACACTCAGGGACAATACCTCCAGACTTTATAAAATTGAAATTAGATGGAAGCAACTTAATGGAATGGGATCAGTGTTTACAGATTGTATATATGAAAGAAAATGTTTTATTTTTTATTGATAACCCACCAAATAAGCCTTGGACCTATGAAATAGACTGCCTCCACCACAAAGCATACTATATGTTAATTGTTTCTATTTCCCCAAGTATACTCCCCAGTATAGAGCATAATTTAACTGTATTTGAAGTATATCAAAAATTATTCAGACTGTTCTATAGCAAAAATGTAGCCACTACCACAAAAATCTCTAGGGAATTCTATTCTGCCAAACTAAAACATGATACATCCATGAGTGAGCATATCTTGAATTTAAACGCTGTAAGAGCAGACCTTATTCAAAGGGGAGAAACCATTTCTGACAACACCATGAAAAGCATTATAATTAACTCACTAGATCACAGCTGGGATAACTACATTACACTAATAGATAACCTAAGTATAGAGCAAATTACTTTAGAAAACCTTACCAATAAGCTTATTACTGAAGATAGACTTAGAAGAGAGCGATATACACAACAAAGAGAAGATAGAAACCAAAGAAGGACTGATTTCAGGGCCAGAGACAGATACCCACATGAATGTCTCACATGTGGATCTGAAAGACATCAGAGTAGAGACTGTCCCAAGAATATAGGATACAGTGACTCATATAAACACAAGGATAGAAGAATACACTTTTTAGACAGAACCTCCCCAGATTACAGGTATAAGAGAAGAGAATCACCACACTCTAGAGAAAGACAAACATACAGAAATAACCCTAGAGAAAATAAGAAAGGATCACTATATGGAATAAGAAATAATAACACTTTGATATCTGATTCACTCAACACCTGGCTCATAGATTCAGGAGCCACATGCCATACAACTCATAATAGAGAAATATTAAGTAACTTCACTGAAAAGAAATATTATATTAAAGTAGCAAACCAAAATAGAGTCCTAGTGAGAGGAATAGGAGACACGCATATAAAAGGTATAGGAAAAATAGAGGGGGTACTATTTGTGCCCGAAATTCCAAATAACATATTGGCAACCCTAAAGTTAAGCTTAGACAATGCAATAGAAACCACTTTCAGAGGTGGAAAGGTATTCATGACTAAGAACAACAGAAACATAGGTAAACTATTTACAAATGATGGACTAACATACCTACTGCCACAAGATAACGAACTAGTCTATGCAAACTATCAATTAAGAAACAAAAAACCAAATTCAGATAGCCATGATGAAAATAATGATAAGAATGCATCAAACACTGATACTAATATGTCTGAAAATTTAAACAATGGAAAACCTATTCACGATAATTGTAGTCACTTACTCCACAGAAAGCTAGGACACGCGAGCTTTCCAGTCATACGAAAAATGTTAGAGTGTTCCGAAGATTTAAAAATAAAGAACTGTAAAAATTACTTAGAATGCTCTGTATGCAATTCTTCCAAAATTAAAAACAAGCCAAAACCCAAAAAAGCCACCCGCACCACACAATCAACCTTTCAACTAATTCATATGGATGTAGTAGGCCCATTAAAACCTTCAATTAAATACAAAAAAAGATACTTCCTGACCATAGTCGATGACTATAGTAGATTTGGTTTTGTATACACCCTTAACCACAAAAGTGAGGTTTTCAAAAAATTTAAGGAGTTCTTTAAAATGGTAGAAACACAATACAATACCAAAATCAAACAAATAATGACTGACAGGGGGTCGGAATTCCTATCCAACGAATTTTCAATTTGGCTAAAATCACAAGGAATATTGCACTTTAAATCTTGTCCATTTTCCCCATTCCAAAATGGAGTCTCTGAAAGGAAGAATGGTTTGCTACAAACCATGGTTAAATGTGTGTTAGATGATGCTGGTTTAAACCAGTCATTCTGGGCTGAAGCCCTTAATTATTCCAATTACACTATAAATCGCTTATGGTCCAGTACAATCAATAAGACCCCATACGAACTCATGTATGGAAGGAAACCAAAAATTGGGCATTTACACGTATTTGGTGTATCTGCTGATGTATATGTGCCCTCACAGTTAAGACGCAAAGGAGAGAAAGTATCCAAAAGACTGATATCTATGGGGTACGAATCAGGAACCAAGGGATATCGCTTCATTGATAAAAATAATCACTTCATTGTATCCAGATCTGCCGTGTTTCATGAACACATGAACTGGTCAAAATTACATCTCAATGAAATTTACCCAGAATCAAAAAATATTACACACACGCACGCAAAACATCACACATCAGATACGAACCCCAAATCCACATCTACTAACAGAATCAAATGCCCAGTAATAGTTAATGATGAATGGAAAAAAGGACACCCCACTTTGAAAGTAGATCAATTAACCGAAAAAGAAGCTAAGTATATGCATAGCGATGAACATCCCCAGAATAGGCCCATTAGATCCAATAGGGGCATAATTCCTAAAAGATTAGATGATTACGTACTGTCTATCCAAGCTAAACACCTGACTCCTAACACATATGATGACATACTTAAGCTACCCCTAGAAGAAAAAAGTAAGTGGGAGGAAGCAATGAAAAAAGAGATGGACAGTTTGAGAGAACTAAATGTATATACACCAACAGACCTGCCCACTGAGAAATCCCCTATTGGCACTAGGTGGATCTATAAAATCAAGGAGCTAGAGGATGGTAAATTCCTATACAAAGCCAGGTTGGTGGCTCAAGGCTTTGCCCAAAGATTTCCGGATGACTATGAAGACACTTACTCCCCAACCGTTAGATCAGAAAGCGTGAAAACAGCACTAGTGTTAGCTTCTATCTTAAATCTGGAAGTATATCAATTTGACGTGCAGACAGCCTATCTGCACGCTGATCTAGATAAAGAAATTTATGTGAAAGCACCCCCAGGAAAGGATACAAAAAAGGGAGAAATTTGGCTATTAAACAAGAGCCTTTATGGACTAAAACAGTCCGGTAAGCGGTGGTATGAGTGCTTATCAAAGATACTTAAAAATATGGGTTTTGTAGCTACTTCATCTGATTTTTGTTTTTTCACAAAAAAAAATAATGATTCTATTGAATATGTTTTGATTTATGTTGATGATATATTGTATTTTGGACACGACAAAATTAAATGTGATAATTTCGCTGAACAACTAGGCAAAAATTTCAACTTAAAAATATTAGGAAAGGTAAATAAGTATCTAGGAGTCCAAATTGACAAAACAGATAAGGGGTTCAAATTATCTCAGAAAGACAAGATTATGGAACTCATACAAAAATGTAATTTAATTAATTCAAAAATTTGTGATACTCCTATGTCAACTGATTTTTATAGGAATGTGTATAATGAGTACGAACCATTCAAGGATAACACGTTATATCGATCAATTATTGGGTCCTTATTATACATATCTAATTGGACCAGGCCTGATATCACCCTTGCTGTAAATTTGTTGTCAAGACATGTAAGCAATCCTAACTCATACCACTGGGAAGGAATTAAGAGGATTCTAAAATATCTAAAGTCTAGCATTGATATGTGCTTATTCTTAGAACCATTCATTTCTGAAAAACCAACTTTGACCTGCTACGCTGATGCTGATTGGGCTACTGATTCAAAAACCAGAAAAAGTACTTCTGGATATGTTTTTCTTATAAATGGCTGTGCGGTGCACTGGTACACAGGCAAACAGAATTTAATTGCCACTTCCACAGCGGAAGCCGAATATGTTTGTTTATCCAAAGCGGTCAACAATCTAACTTGGTTCGATGACTTGTTAACCAATGTGTGGGATGAACCTGTTTATCCAATTATTATCAATGAGGACAATAAGGCAGCAATTGATATATCAGCTTCCGAAGCAATAGGTCAACGATCTCGACATATCGATATAAAATATAAACATGTAAGACAACTGTCAAGTATAGGATTTATTAAAGCTATCCATTGCAATACTAGTGAACAAATTGCTGATATCCTCACTAAGCCATTGCCAACCAAACAACATATGTATTTGACTTCCAAACTTGATGTGCATATATAATCTTAATAACCCACCATTAGTTAGGTATTTTAGAGGGGGATTTGTTACAGATGAAAATACCTAACCTGATATCTGTAAATATGTGTGCTTGTTTATATGTCATTGTGTGATGTCATTGTGTCACTTACCATTGGTTAGTACTTACCATTAGCCCCGCCTTCTCTGTATATAAGTTCTTGCTCCTCCCAGATTAGTACCTGTCTAATTGTGTTCCTGAGGAAGAAAAGAAATAAATATTACTATTACAAGAAAGCCTACAGTCTCTTATATATGGGCCTAACCAGGATAACCAAACTAGCAACATGTTAGTCGCAAAGTTGTGTCCAACCCATCGCAGCCCCATGGACAACGTTCCTCCAGGCCTTCCTGTCCTCTACCATCCTCTGGAGTCTATTTAAGCCGAGTGCTTCAGTGACTCCATCCAGCTACCTCGTTCTCTGTCGTCCCCTTCTACTTTTGCCCTCCATCTTTCCCAGCATTAGGCTCTTCTCCAGTGAGTCCTTCCTTCTCATTAGGTGGCCAAACTATTTGAGTTTCATCTTCAGGATCTGGCCTTCTGAAGAGCAGTCAGGGTTGATCTCCTCCAGGACTGAACAGTTGGATTGCCTTGCAGTCCAAGAGACTCCCAAGAGTCTTCTCCAGCACCAGAGTTCAAAGGCCTCAATTCTTTGGTGCTGATATAAAACAAATTTATATGGGCTCAACTCACACATGGGTGACTTCAGGCAGCTTGGAACATTAAAAAAAAAATCACAACATAAAAACCCATTATATCCCCACCCCACAACAGGGCAACAGCAACACAATCAAATCAGTCACTTCATCAGCTCCATCTCCATTCGGGGTCCCGTAGATCTGCTGAGAAAATGAGGGTTTTAGGGCCTTTTGGAAAAGCAACATTGGGGGAGGCCACCATACTTCAGAAGGAACAATGCTCCGTAGAGAAGGGGCCACCACTGAGAAGGTCCTTTTCTGTGGTCTCGTCAGAAGTACATCCCTCATCGATGGGGGACCCGTAACAACCCCTGCCAGTAAATTCACACTCTTTTCCCTTCTGTGAATTCAATATCCTAATAAAAAGGGATGGCAAAGTTAGAGGGATACATTTTGGCGTGGGGCTACTGAAAGGCATCTGGAATTCAATCTCCCTTCATTACACCACCGGTGTGAATGAGCTCTTATGCAGAGATAATTTCCAGTTAGCATAACTCATGCACGCCGCACAATGCCTATAAAAATAGGCCTGAGAATGTAGCCGTTGAGCAGCTCAACATCCTGTTCAACATGTTATTACGTAAAACGTAATGGTTGGTGCGTTGGCACTTTGAAGACTCCAGGTGGGCTGATCAGACGTGAACCCCGCAGAGATTAAACTGGAAAGAGCATCAAAAGGTACTTTGGGCTATCGTCTCTCTCTCTCTCTCTCTCGTCCGTCCATTAAATAAATAAATATAAATCTGGATCGTGACTGACTTGATTTAGACAGCTCTGACCACCAGGCCTTCCGCCCGCTCTCTTATCCACCGATTTGATAAGGCAAAGAACATGATATCAGACATGATTGACCTGTCCATTGATTAGAACAAGGGGAAAGATGCCAACTCCTTAATAGGATGTGACAATCCTGCAAGGATGGGGGCTTAAAGAATAGGACCCTTTTCCAGGGAAAATCTGCCGAAAGTGTGACAGGAAAGGCCAAGTTGCGTAAATGTAGCGCAGGTCTTTGTGGGGAGTGACATTTCTTCCCCTCCGTAGGGAACCAGGCCTCTCAGATTAGTTTGGTGAGCCCTGCAGTTACAGCATGCTGATTTACTAAATTCAGATGCCAGAAACCCCCGCCTTCGCCTCCAAAATAATTCACTTATCAAAGATTACTTTCTCCATCCAGCTCTCCCACACAAATATACTTTTTAATTTTTTTTTGTGTGCAGGTGAAATGAAAATAGCACTTATGCTTGTGTACAGACAGAGCTGAATTCAGGGGTTGTTTTTTTTTGCAAAAGCCATCCTCCTCCCATCCCTTTCCCTATTGCTCTTAACTGAAAACAAAATTACTTTCTCTGGTATTCCTCTATGCTTTTGTTTATTTATTTATTGGTTCGATTTATATGCCGCCCTTCTCCGGAGACTCGGGGCGGCTTACAATGCATTAAGCAATAGCCTTCATACTTTTGTATATAATAGGGCTTTCGCCCCCCGCCCCCACCCAAGCGGTGTTCTTTTTTATACAAAGTCAGCTTATTGCCCCCATAAACCAGGTCCTCATTTTACCTACCTCGGAAGGATGGAAGGCTGAGTCAACCTTGAACCTGGTGAGATTTGAACTTGCAGTAATTGCAGGCAGCTAGTGTTACTTAACAGTTACTTGCCTCTCTGTTTATCTTACTTCCCAGGATATTGGGAAGTAAGAGTCCCTTGGGAGTTGGGCGGCATAGAAATGCGATAAATTAAATTAAATTAAATTAAAAAATTTTTAATAGGGATACAGCTAGAGGAGAAATTCCTCTCCATCAGTGTCAGTGGTGGGTTGCCCCCGGTTCAGACCAGTTCTACAGAACTGGTAGTAAAACCAGCGGGAGGCTCCGCCCACTGGCCCTGATGTCATCAGAAGTGATCTGTGCATGCGTGCGCGATCCCGTTGCGAACCGGCAGTAAAGGTAAGTAGAACCCACCCCTGATCAGCAGGTTCTATGTTGATCTTCTTCAGGTAAGGTGGAATATAAGGACAAAAATAAATGCAAATAAGTGACACCCAGCCCTGATCACACGCTATATTTTGCATCCAAGTAGGTTATTTATTTACTATTGGTTTGTATGCCATAAATTTCAAAGAATTGGCTGGTGGCAGTTTTTACAGAATGTACATACACACAGAGACTCTCTCCCTTCATTCTCCCCTCTTTTCTCTCTCTCTCTCTCTCTCTCTCTTTTTTGGCATGTATAAACAGGTTTCTCTTGTAGCTTGCTGCTCCAATGGAAGTCAAATCAACCTGCTTTTATCTTGCCAAGGAGATGGAGGGTTAGGATTGTTATCCCAAGTCTCAGGTCTCCAATCAGACAAGCCCGAAGCAAAATGAACTGCAAGAAATCCAAGGGAGCGAAAACAAACAAGCAAAGGAGGAGAAGTAACTAGCAATGGAAGCTAATCTAACCCATCAAATATTTGCTTTTTTTTTTTTTTGTGCAGCCAAATCAGATTTGACTTTGTGTTGTCTTTTTCGCTCCCTATCTAAACACACACACACACACACACACACACACACACAAGTCACAAGCTTACCTATCTAGACATACACACTTGCGTATTCGTGTATCGTAGAGGGATTGGAACAGATGGAAAAAGACAAATCTACTATTTCTGTTCTGGTAAAAATGGCCAAGGATGGTCCAGGGTAACTAGGTTTCTGAAGAAAGCTTGGAAGGGACCTTGGAGAACTTCTAGTCCAACCCCTGTTCAAGCAGGAGACCCTAAACCAGTGATGGCAAACCTATGGCACGTGTGCCACAGGTGGCACGCGTAGCCATATCAGTGGGCACGCCAGCTCAGCTCTGGCATGCATGTGCGTGCTGGTCACCTGATTTTCAGGCCTTTTGGGCCCACCAGAAGTAGGGAAACGGGCTGTTTTCTGCCTCCGGAGGGCCTGGGGGTAGGTGAGGGAGGCTGTTTTCATCCTCCCCAGATGCATAGAGAGGATCTGGAGCCGGGTGACAAAGAAAAACATGCCAGGAGCAAGGGGGGAAGGGGGGTTGGGTGCATATGCACAGGGCGGGGCGCATAGAATTATGGGTGTGGGCATGCGCGTGCGTGAATCTCCCCCCCCTTCCTGGCACGCAATGGCAAAAAGGTTAGCCATCACTGCCCTAAACCATTTCATACAAATGGCTCTCCAATCTCTTCTTTAAAACCTCCAGTGATGGAGCACCCACAACTGCTGAAGGCAAGCCATTCCACTGGTTAATTGTCCTCACTGTCAGGACATTTCTCCTTAGTTCTAGGTTGGTTGTCTCCTTGCTCATGATATGTGGAGCATCATCTTGTTGCAAAAGTTGTCATTTGGATTCCGAAGAGAGCCAGGAGGTCCTCAATGAGTTCTAAATGCAAGGAAGCAACAGATCATTTTACCTAGAACTGTCTAGGATTTCTTGCTTGTCTCTCATCCAAGAATTGATCAAATGCAATCATGGTTTGCTTTTCAATATGTTAGTCATCTCCAGGGGGTAGGCTGCTGGGGGTTCGCAGGGGTTCGGGAGAACCTCTAGCTAAGATTCTATGCAGTTCGGAGAACCCCCAAATCCCACTCCTGGCTGGCGCCTCCCATTCCACCCCGCCCAGGAGTCCCCACGCGGCCCGTTTTGGATGCAAGTAATGCAGGGTGCGCACGGAGGCTCGGGAAGGGCAAAAAACGGGCCTACCAGAAGTTAGGAAAGGCAGGAAACGGGCCCGTTTCTGGCCTCCAGAGGGCCTCTGGAACCTGGGAAGGCCGTTTTCGCCCTCCCGGAGGCTCGAGGAAAGCCTCCGGAGCCTGGGGAGGGCAAAAACGCCTCCCCACACCATGGTGCAGGAGGCCGACTAGGCCACACCCACCCTGGCCACACCCACCCAGCAACTGGGCAGAGAACCCCTTGCTAAAATTTTTGAAAGTCATCTCATTGGCACTGTGAAGGTCATCTGGTTGAAAGTTGGGAGGCTGTAATGTATTGTTCATGGGGGAATTAAAGTTATAGCTGTTTGGAGTTTAGTAGATTTTTAAAAGAAAGAATTAGATGATTCCCACATTAATTGCTATTCTTGCAACAAAGTGCTTGTTCTGTGGGATTATGAAGAAACAGGTTTGGGAGTGGGAGAGAGTATTATAACGACAGAATAAACCAGCAGGGATCAACTTCAAATTTACAATAATTTTAAGAACCGAGAGGACTTTTTTTTCTTCTTCTTACCTTTCTTTTATAAATGCTTTAATCTAGGCAATTTAACCTTAACTTTACACCAAATAAAGATTTTCTCTCTCTAACGTTTTAAAGTTATATTATTCTTTATTCCTTTTTTTGGAGGGGGGAGCTTTCTCTTTCTCTTATTCTCTTCTTGCAGAGAGCGCCAGGAATGCCTTTTCTTCCTGCATTGTGCAAAAAGTTTTGTCTTTAGCAAAGCAACACAACTCTTTACAGAACAGGAGTTTTCAAATCTGGATGTTTAATTTGACACGCTCTCTCACCAGGGAAGGCCCTTCAAAAATTTTGGATCAGTGTATCAAACTTGTTTTTTTAAAAATAGTAGTCTATTTTTTTTTAATCTTTTCTGTAGTCTACCACATATCTGTTTTCATAATCCAGCTCTGTATCATAATTGCTGCCCAACATCTCATTATATGAAGTTTGAAAAACAGACCAGGAAAATGAAGAAAAAAGTCCTCAGCACTAGAAAAGCTGAAGTGCTATGGGACTATAGAGTATCAGAGTTGGAAGGAACCAGGAGGTGGGCTGCTGGGGGTTCATAGGGGTTCGGGAGAACCTCTAGCTAAGATTCTGTGCAGTTCGCAGAACCTTCAAATCCCACTCTTGGCTGGCCCCGCCCACTCCTCCCCGCCCCTCCCAGGAATCCCCACGTGGCCCGTTTTGGATGCAGGTAAGTGCAGGGCGTGCTCGGAGTGCCATTGTAACTTCAAACGGTCACTAAACAAACTGTTGTAAGTTGGGGACTGCCTGTATTTCTTCCTGGAACAACGTGGCAACACACCAGTGGTGGGTTCAGACCGGTTTGCAAGAACCGGTAATAAAACCAGTGGGAGGCTCCACCCACTGACCCAGACGTTATCAGGAAGCTTCTGCGCATATGTGGCCCCATTGCAAACTAGTAGTAAAGGTAAGTAGAACCCACCCCTGCAACACACCTGATTTTCTTGCCAACTGCTTTTGAGAAGAACTGTCTTGGTTTCGAGGTTAACTAATTAACCAATTAACTAGTAGTTTGGAACCCTGTTAGCCTTCTTATTCCATGCATCCTTCACATTTTATGTGCCGTTTGTAGCTTTAGAAATCGAGAGGGAGAGAGAATAAGACGAAAAAGCTCATTCCAATGCATGACATTAAACCAAATCAATGAAGGTATATTAAGTTAGAAGCCAAGAAGAATGTCTCCCAATTACTACACACAGGGGTCAAGATGAAAAAAAAGAGAGAGAGAGAGAGAGAGAAGAGGAAAATGGCTTTTTTCTTGCAGCCTGTAGAACATTTCTAATAACCTCATTTCTCCTGCCATCATCTCTCATTACAACAGAAGGAGGGTGGGGGAGGAAATAACAGGGAAGGGCTCCTGGCTTCGCATTGGCTTGTCCTGAGGCAGGAGTGAAATTCAGCAGGTTCTGACAGGTTCTGGAGAACCGGTAGTGGAAATTTTGAGAACCGACAAATACCACCTCTGGCTGGCCCCAGGAGTGGGGAGAGAATGGGGAGGGAATGGGGATTTTGCAGTATCCTTCCCCCAGGAGTGGGGAGGGAATGGGCCCCACCCACCCCTCCCTTCCCCTCCCCTCCCCTCCCCTCCCAGGAGTCCCCACGTGGCCCATTTTAGAATGCAGGTAAGTGCAGGGCGCGCACGGAGGCTCTGGAAGGGCGAAAAACGGGCCTACTGGAAGTTCAGGAAGGCCAGAAACAGGGCCGTTTCTGGCCTCCAGAGAGCCTCTGGAGCCTGGGGAGGCCATTTTCACCCTTCCGGAGGCTGGAAAAAAGCCTCCGGAGCCCGGGGAGGGAAAAAACACTCCGCCCCCCACTGTGGTGCAGGAGGCCAACTAGGCCACACCTACCATGGCCACGCCCATCCAGCAACTGGGCAGAGAACCCCTTGCTAAAATTTTTGAAGCCCACCCCTAGTTTTGTCAGTTTTGCCTTTAATAATAATCTGCATTTTATTTTATGAGCTATGAAACATGGATTCAGGAACTCTTTGTGTCCTGCTCTATGAGGCAGAAACGGGATGTTTTGCCACCCGGTTGCTGTGTTCCCCAGCCGAGAAGGTGTTTCTTAGCAAAGTTTGCGATGAGTATCTTTTTCTCTTTGCCTTAGATCTGTCAGGGAGAGCTAGAGAGAAAGAAAAATAGACTCTTTGGGACTTTCTACACTGGATACCAGTTGCCATTGTTCCCAATCCAAGAAAGAACTAAACTAAAAGAAGAAGAAGAAAAAAGTTACAGTTAGAATATAAACAAGACTCTTTTTCAGCCCTGCTGGGGTATTTTTATTTTGTTTTAATGACCGCTATTGTGCATGACTGCTGACCTATGTTGTGTAAGTTCAAGTCTAATAGGGTCTCCCCAACCCATTTTTTCCCCCTTCGCATTCCATTGCCATTTCACCTCGTTATTTATCATTTCCTCTGCCCTCTATCCTCAGGTGTTCACATCTACCTGCAAAGTGAATGCAAAATATTCTTTCATTCCGTGAAACCGGTCTACCAAACCTTCTGCAGAAACCGCGTGTTAATACTTAATAGAGCCAAGAAATAACACACACACACACACACACACACACACACACACACACAAAATTCCCGCTGCAATATTTTTGAACCTCTTGTTTCTGCTTCTCTTGGAAGTCCAGGGTAAGGGGACACTTGCTGAACACTGGATCTTCTCAGTGGTGGGATTCAGCCGGTTCGCATCACTTCGGGAGAACCGGTTGTTAACTTTCTGAGCAGTTTGGCAAACTGGTTGTTGGAAGAAATCATTAGGGCAGAGAACCGGTTGTTAAATTACTTGAATCCCACGACTGGATCTTCTCCTCCGAGACAGATGGGTGTCCCAATCCTTAGAAGAGATCAGAACAATTACTTGTCCACATTTAGATGGCTCTCTAAGAAATGAACCAAGTAGACTAGTAAATGACTAGTCTTGGATGGTTCCAACAGGCATGGTTGGAAGTGCCTGTTCCACTCAAAGAACCCTCAACTTTTCCAGTCTTTTCTCCAAGAGGGGAAACACAGGCGAATATCCTAAACAGAACATAGAATAACAGACCACTTCAGAGAAATAGTTATCCAGTCTCTTCTGTTGGCACAGTGGTTAGAATGCAGTTTTGCAGGCTAACTCTGCTCACTGCCAGGGGTTCGATCTTGACCAGCTCGAGATTGACTCAGCCTTCCATCTTTCCGAGGTGGGTAAAATGAGGACCCAGATTGTTGGGGGCAATAGGCTGTAAACTGCTTAAAGAGGGCTGTAAGTACTATGAAGCAGTATACTATATAAGTCTAAGGGCTATTGCTCTTCCTTCCTTCCTTCCTTCCTTCCTTCCTTCCTTCCTTCCTTCCTTCCTTCCTTCCTTCCTTCCTTCCTTCCTTCCTTCCTTCCTTCCTTCTTCCCAGTGGTTAGAATGCAGTACTGCAGGTTGACTCTGCCCACAGCCAGGAGTTTGATCCTGATGGGCTCAAGGTTGACTCAGCCTTCCATCCTTCCGAGGTCGGTAAAATGAGGACCCAGATTGTTGGGGGCAATAGGCTCACTCTGTAAACCACTTAGAGAGATCTGTAAAGCACTGTAAATCAGTATATAAGTCTAAGTGCTATTGCTATTCTTGAAAACGTACATTGTTGAAGCACCCACAACTTCTGGAGGCAAGCTATTCCACTGATTAATTGTTCTCACTGCCAGGAAATTTCTCCTTAGTTCTAGGTTGGATTTCTCTTTAATGATCTTCCACCCGTTACTTCTTGTCCTGCCCTCTGGTGTTTGGGAGAATAGGTCAACCCCCTCTTCCAGAGATGGGTTTCAGCAGGTTCTGAACAGTTCTGGAGAACCGGTAGCGGAAATTTTGAGTAGTTCAGAGAATCGGTGAATGCCACCTCTGACTGGCCCCGCCCCCATCTATTCTCTGCCTCCCGAGTCCCAGCTGATCGAGAGGAAATGGGGATTTTGCAGTAACCTTCCCCTGCCATGCCCACCAAGCCACTCCCACTAAGCCATGCCACGCCCACCAAGCCACACCCACAGAACCTGTAGTAAAAAAAATTGAAACCCACCACTGCCCTCTTCCCTGTGACAGCCCCTCAAGAACTGGAAGTCTGCTATCATGTCACCGTTATCACGATATAATATATACATGTTATGATATATCACCATATCATATCATGCCATCGTATCATGGAAGATTGCTATATCATGTCATATTCACTTGAATATTCAATTCAGGTTACACGATTACACGGCTGCCTTCCTCCTTGCGGGTTTTCTGGAGACATCGATTTGTCTGCTTTCGGAAATTCAGTATCGGAGAAAGTATACTTAGGGCCTCCTCGAAGAGAACTCTATATATAATCATTACCCCATTGCAATTCACATCTATATTTAATCACGTTGCTGCAGGCAAGCCTTTCCCAGTCCACCCCAATGATTTACGTACGGAAAAAAGAAATCAATCAAAGGATGACAAGGTGCTGTCCATTCGGTGCTCGCGCCCAAGATCCTTACCGCGTCGGTCGAGGGGGAAAAAAAATGCCACTGGGTCAGACTTCAGACAAACAGAACCCAGAGATTCAATACATAAACCTATCTTCCTTTAGTTAAAAAAAAAAAGAAATCCTAGTGCCCATTATATGCACCGCCTACCGAGTCGTAGGCGCAAATGTATAAATACATATTTTTATAGCCATCTCAGCGGAGCAAGCCAGCCTACTGATATTAAATAAGTCACCTGCTACCCACCGTCTGTGGTTGCTCCTCCAAATGATTAAAATATGACCTTATCCAGCGAAAGCCCTTTTTTTATTCTAGAGAGGACTTCCATCTCCGCTCTCTTTCCTGGATTTGTTTGTTTTGCTTAATGGTTTATCTGGGGCCGTATTATTGATGCGTTGTTATTTTAAAGGGGCCCGGGGTCTGAAAAGCAGCGCACAGAAAAAAAAAAATTCCCTTGTATTTGTACGGTTTTCTTCTGCTAGCGCACATTCAGTTTTGATGGAAGGGATTTTGCATTTCAGTGTTTTTTTGTTTTCTCCAAAAGGGTAGAGAATTTTAGAAACTCTATCTTGGTAGGGTGGGAAACTGACAATGATTATTTGAACCGTTGAGTCATTTTGGACTTCCTGAAACCATATAGACCAAATGGTACACCATTTGGTGGTGTACGGTTATACTTATGGCTTTATTTATTTGTGTCGTGGCAACCGGTAACTGCTTGGACACAATTACATTGATATATGGTCTGGGTTGGTGTTTTCAGCCATGGTACCTTTAAGATAGTGAACTTTAACCAGGGGTGAAATCCAGCAGGTTCTGATAGGTTCTGGAGAACCGGTAGCGGAAATTTTGAGCAGTTCAGAGTACCAGCAAAATAGGGACCGCCTTTGGTGGGAAGGGAACAGCGTTCCGTGTGCCTTTGGCGTTTAGTCATGCCGGCCACATGACCACGGAGACGTCTTCGGACAGCGCTGGCTCTTCGGCTTTGAAACGGAGATGAGCACCGCCCTCTAGAGTTGGGAACGACTAGCACATATGTGCGACAGGAACCTTTACCTTTACCTTTAATTGCCTTGCTTAGCAGCAGAAATTCTGGTCCCAATTTTATTCGTAAGTCGAGGACGACCTGTACCCTCCGAATTTCAGCTTTTTCCTTTTTCCTTAGGGCAAGGAACTGATATAAACCGAACCTGTCAAGCCTCCATCCCAAATGTGGCAGGATCAGTTCTCCCCCCTTTGTGTATTTGGAGAGAAGAAGGGGGAGCCCAACCGTCCAGCTGAAACGTTCTCGCTTTGATTCCAAACTTGAAAACTGGACATTGGGAGCAATTATTTGAAAAGTCTCGGTTTTAAATGTGACATTTAAGTCCGTTTGAGAAAAAAAGAACTCGCTTTCAGAGAATAATAGGCTTCAGTTCTCTCTCTCTTTTGGCATTCTTTTCGGTAGCCAGTTTCCCATCATACGAGCTGCTGGACAATCACTTCTCCTTTAAATTATTTTTATTAACCATACAGGCAATCATAGGTGATTTAAGATTTTTTTCCCCCACTTTTGCCTTTCTCTCTCTCTCCTTCTCTTACTTTCCCTTTCAATTACTTCCATCCTAAATACGAACAATAAGGGGACTTCATCACACAACCGCCGTAGGGACTCCCAGAACTTAGATGGCATAGAGACAGGGGCATAGATAAAGACTAAATCTTTCTTCTCCTGTCCAGACAAAGCATGTTTAATCTTTCCAAACCCCAATCTCCTTTGCGCTGCCATTTAAACTCTTAACCTAATAGTAACTTTCACTGGCGTGAATTCAAAATTCAAAGGCATAGAGATAAAAATGTTTGTGCCTGAGAACAAAAGCTTGGAAACGTGATTTTTTTTTAGCCTGTGTTTCTTTTAAGTTTCTTATAGGATTGCTTTTCTTTCTTTCTTTCTTTCTTTCTTTCTTTCTTTCTTTCTTTCTTTCTTTCTTTCTTTCTTTCTTTCTTTCCTTCCTTCCTTCCTTCCTTCCTTCCTTCCTTCTTTCCTTCTTTCTTTCTCTCTTTTTCTTTCTTTCTTTCTTTCTTTCTTTCTTTCTTTCCTTCCTTCCTTCCTTCCTTCCTTCCTTCCTTCCTTCCTTCTTTCTTTCTTTCTCTCTCTCTCTCTCTCTTTTTCTTTCTTTCTTGTTTTGTAGGGTTGGGTATGGGGGTTCTGGATTTCCATCTCTTCGTCGTACAGGAAGAATTGGGTGGGGATTACTAGATTAAATATCCTAAAATAATGGAGCAACAAAAACAGATGTTGAATGGACCCATGACAGTAAAAACAGGGTGGAACAACAACTGATGACCTCCTTTTACCGGTCCACAATAGAAAGCATCCTCACTTATTGCATCATGGTATGGCATGCCGGTTTGACAGGCACAGATGGAAAAACGTTACGGAGGGTGGTGAGACACAGCACAAAACATCCCCTGATATCACGAGATGAGATCGCTAGGGCTCGCTGCTTTAGAAGAGTGAAGAAAATCCTCAGGGACGACTCTCATCCTGGTCATCACTTCTTTACCCTCCTGCCATCTGGAAGGAGATATAGAAGCATAGGCAGCTGCACAAACAGGCTGAAGAACAGCTTTTATCCGTGGGCTGTCAGACTCCTGAATGCAAAATAACATCATAACTACGTAGTATGATGGACTTTCGGGGCCGGCGCAACGTGTAACATGTTCACACTGATGAAATAGGACTGGGTGTTTTGTTAATATGATTTATTGGGTTAGGGATTTTCTGTCTTCACTGTGAGTTGTTTTGTGTTGGGGGTGTGTGTGCATTGAGGGAGCTCAACCAATCTCATTGTACATATATTGTGCACTGACAATAAAGATTTGAAGTTGAAATTGAAGACAAATAATAGAGAGAATTAAAAAAAAAAAATAGCCAATCCGGAAAAACACAACCCACCACTGGCTGAGTAGGACCTGTGCAAGTACAATTATCCAATGAGCACCGATCCCATTGCCACAGCATGCTGAGACCTTCAGAATGCAAATTGCAGCCCACAAAATGTTCTGCAAAACATTTATCTAATTCACAAAGGGGGGGGAATGAGAACAGTCCTTCAAAATTGCCCAGTTTTTTTTTTTAATTATTATTCTTGATAGTTGATAATTTTGGACCACTGCACACCTACAGTATATGCAGAAAGGCAAATGCTCCATTGTGTATATGACATCCTCTACGCTGAACAGCGACTTGCCTGTTTTCTTTTCTTTTCTTTTCTTTTTTTTTTTAATATAAACTTTATTGTTTAAAAGAAAGAACATTTAAAAAAAAACACGTACAAGTTTCTCACAATTGAGAGACAAATTTACATATACAGTACATAAACGTCACCTATTAACTAATTTCCATTATTCTATATAAATATATATATTATATGTACATATATATAAACGTACAATAAAGTATTCCATATTCTATACCTCTGACAGTGCTGTTTTTTGTTATATTGATTTCTTCTAAATTTCATCTCTAGCCATTTCCTTTCCTCTGATTTATCCATTGGTACCATCTATTCCATGTTTCATAATATTTAGAGTCTTCCTTATCCTGTAACTCTAAGGTTAGTCTATCCATCTCTGCGCATGTATATATTTTTTGTATTAATTCCTGATCTGTTGGCAATCGATCGCTTTTCCAGAATTGTGCTAATACTAATCTTGCCGCTGTGATTATATGAAGTATTAGGTATTTTATGTCATTTCGGATGTTCTTTTTGATCATGCCCAATAGGAAAATCTCAGGTTCTAATTCAATTTCACAATCTGTAATTTCTCTTATCCATATCCTTACCTTGTTCCAGTATTTCTTAATGATGGGGCAAAGCCACCAAGCATGGTAGAAGGTTCCCTGTGTTTTTCTGCATTTCCAACAGGTCGGATCTACATTTGGGTACATTTTCGCAGCGACTTGCCTGTTTTCTCCATCTTGTCATTCTCCCTCCTACCTTCGCAAATGTTTCCAGCAGAGTTTTAGTTCTAGTTCTCAATAAGCAGAGAATAGCAGTTTGTTCCCCAGCTGGCCCTTCATTTCAAGAAACCAGCACCAGGTATCTGCCTGCCTAAATTGGCTAGAAAAATCCTAACTGCCTACCTATAGAGAATTAGCAAGGTCATCCTGCTATGGTTGTGCGGTAAATTAGTTCAACGCATCTTACTTTTGTGGAGTCCTTAGTGCAACCTGAGCTTGGTTGTTTTCTTGGAGGGTTTTTGCTCTAAGTTTTTAAAGCTTTTTTCCACCACCATCCCCTTGTAATCCAGAAAGAATATTGACTCATCAAGTGGAATTCTGAAGCTTAGAAAAAAAATCTCTCTTTAGCTGTAAATTAGTTACATCTGAAAGTATTTAAGAAATGAGGTTCGTGCAGATCTTATGTCCAAATAGGCTGCATTACAGACCTGAGTGTAAGAAATGACCAGGTTGAGCTTGAGGGAGGGGTCAAATGTATCATCAGTCATCCCATTGCACCAGTGGTGAAATCCGAACCAGTTTGCTACTGGTTCGCTGGCTGCGCATGCACACTGTGCGCCA